>NC_079495.1:1608865-1697131 GCF_030052815.1 Hevea brasiliensis | reverse complement strand
CCAAGTGGGGAATTTTTACTATCCTAAGAGGAGGATGTTCAAACTGTATTTTTCTACCATCCGAAATTTCCCATTCAGAACTTTGTTTCTAATTGAATAGGATTAATAATCGCTTTCTTTTCTGCTTTGCTTAGCGTATAATTTTCTTCTTTCTTTAGAAGATCTTTTAGAGCCGCAATGAACTCCCGTCGATTATCTTCGCTCTCGTTGTTTTGGTTTTGTAATTGGAGAAGGTTTGAACCGAACTGATTTTTGAAAGTTTTGGAGTTTTTGAAAACGGATATGAAATGTTGTGCTCTTCAAAGATACATCTCAAACCAATCAAAGAAAAGAATATGAACTCGTGTTGGTGTACAAAGTCATAATATTTCTTTTGAATTTCTTCCTTCACCAGTGAAATTTTTGAAAAACCATATTTGCTTTTATGATTTTTAGGAGAATAAAAATCATCATGCAAATATTGTCTGCTACTTCAAATTCTTTTCAAGCACATTAAGTTCATGGTTTACATTTTCTCGTAATGGTGAAAAGGTAGAAGAAGTAGGTTCGACTGCTTGGGTTTCATCCTCAATGCACTTCGTTTGTAAATTTGTATAAACTGGATGTGGAACATTTGTAGAGTAATTTACGTTTTGTAAAGTGGATCTAGGTATTTCAAGTAGAAAACCTAGAAGAGCTAGGTAAATCGAGGTAGAATACCTAGGGATATTTTGTATTTCAATTGGTTTTGTAATAGGCAAACTAATGACGTAAGGTATACGAGACACTCTTCCTATATCAACAAGATCGGATGTTGAGGAATCATCCAAAACCTAAGGCTTCATTAAAGCTAAGGCCGACTCTTCCATCGCCATACTCGGGTTACTTGCCTAAGTTGAACGCTTGGCTCAACTAATTTTGAAGATTCTCGTTCCATCGCACCTTCTAAAATCCATTCTTCCGGTAGGGTTATGTCCTTCCATTGATAGATCTAGGATTACAAAGATTGGATTTTGTAAGATCACTTTGTAAAGCAAAGTTTCTCCTCTTTTGCTTTGAAACTTATGTTTTGTTGCAAAGCAGTAAATCATAGCTTCGTAATGAATTTTGTAAATCAAGCAAGAGGAATAGATCCTTCAAGCATTTTGTAATTGTGAGTTTTGATTTGTAAAACAAGAGATTTTGTAATGTTACTCACTTAAGGAAACAAGAAATTTGGATAGCAATCAAAAGATATTGGTCCATTGCATGTGCTAGACTCGATCGAACTAAGCAAGGAGTCCCGAAGTTTATGAACCTAGTATCTCTAAGAACCGCTAGAATTGAGGTGTTCAACCCTTCTTTGTAAGTGGTTTAATTCCGACTTGGACTAAACCTATGTGGATGTATTTGTATTGCTTTTCACGGTGTTTTGTAAGGATTTTGAGATGTAAGAGAAATCGTCTCAAAAGGTTTTGTAATCAAGATCTCTCGCTTTGATTGTGAAATCCGCTTTGAAAAAATTGAGTTTTGTAGTCGATAGATTTGATCCTTTTGTAGTTTTGGAATTTCCCAATTATCTATACATTTTTCAAAATTTTCGATTACTATTTCTTCACTATTAACTATCTTTCTCGACTCGGAGGACGAGGTAGAAGAGTTTGAAGAAGAAATTGTCCTACAGAAAATTGGATTCATACTTAAAGAATTTTACCAGTTGATCTTTGAGTTAAGTGAGGTAACCGCATCAGAATCATCGCCTAAAACGCCTCTCGGCTAAACACGGACTTACAACCTGTGCCTATTTACACCTCTAAAGAAGTCGTTTTATCACCTTAAGATCATCTTACCAACCTCTCAAAATGTTTAAATGTGAATCCAAGTCTTAAATAGAACCTTTTCCCCCCCACGCTCTGATACCAAGGAGACCCAAAGATCGAAAGGGGGATGAGCTAACAGGGAAGAAGTAACAATCTAGATCTTGAGCAATATATAAATAATTAAAGAAATAAACAATATGCACAAAAAAAGGAAATCTTCTAAATGAAAATGAAAATTAAAAAGAAATATATATATTCTATAAAGCAGAGCCAATTCATAAGAATATATATACTTAACAAAATAAAAATTAAACTTTGAAATTTAAATATGAATATACATGTATATACTCAATAGGCGTGCAGAGCTCAAGCTATGAATATATATACGATATTTATGCGCATCAAAGTTGAACCACCATATGCATGCTAAAGAAATTTTGTAAAAGAAATTGAAGAAAACTTATTTCAAAATCTTATAAATTTGTAAGATTTGTACAAAGGTTTTGGAGATGTAATTTGTAGGACTTACAAAGGTTGCTCAAAGACATGAGCTTCCTAAGATCTACTACAAGGAAGTACAAGGGTTTGTAGGTTTGTAGGTGAGGTAGAGGTAGGGCTAGATGGGAAGTGAATCGACCTTCTTGCTCCTTCCGAACCTCTGAGAACTCTAGGACTTGAGAAGGTTGGGGATGGAGAAGCTTGGAGAGGCTTTGGCTCCTTTGTAAAAGCTCAAGTTCCAAAGAAAGCCCTTTTTGCCTTGGATGAATGCCTCCTTAAATAGAAGGGTCCAGAGCAGCTTTGTAATTTTGGAAAGTTTGAATGTTGTCCGCCACTTGATGCCTTCACGTGTGAATAGTGATTCTTGTCTCCTTCACATGCGAACAGAAAAAGTGAACAAGATAAGATATGACAGTGAACAAAGGTCCTGTCTGGTTTTGAAATAAAGTAAATAAAACAAAGTAAAAATGATTATAAAAAGAAAATAAAGAGAAAGGTAAAATTAAAAGTAGAAAAGAGAATAAAGAGCAAGATAGATAATTTTGCCGCCATAAATTTCTTTTGCCTGTCTTAAATCTTTTCTTTTTCATTTTCTTTTTCTTTTTTTTTTTTTTTTATCTGAGTGGAGCTTGACCACTGCATAGCCTTCCAACATATTTTGTAGGTTGTGCCATGTTTCCTCATCATCACTTGTTTCGCCATCTGACGAGATGTAAGATAAGTCGAGTAGCTTTCATATTGAACCATGCAATTTTCATACCGGGTTTCAATGTGAAAGGGTTTTGATTCGCAAATGTTCAGAATGAACGAATATCCGAGAATATGTACCGTATGGACTAGTATATACTCGATATCTATATTTTCGCCATTGTCAACGATCGCCTTTGCTCGCCATTTGTTGAGTTGGATTAAATAATCTTCATGATTGCATGGCCAACTGGAAGATGATAGAGAGGAGGAAGTTTTGTATCCAGTAGAAGTAATGGATTGCTTGTTGAGCCTCCATTTGCTAATACGGAGGTGTTGAAATTATTTGTAAGTTGACTGCTTCGGAGTAATAATAGTCTTCGACTTCTTGAAGGACTCTATTTCCCAAAAACCTTATCATTTCACAATCGATTTTGTAACTCGAACTCCACTAACATACCCCATTTGAATAGTTCTCGCCTAGATACCGGTACCGCATATCCGAGTGGTTTTGAAGCGGGAATGTCAAATCTAAGCCGTGTTCACAATTTGATAGCACAGAGGTCGCAGTTGTGACGGCCCCGAATGCTGAAAACGGGATTTTGAGTAGTACTCCCATTCCCATGACCATCCATTTTGACCTTCACGATTGCTTTTGTAAAGTTGAGACCTTTTTGGAAAACATCCACCGTTCTTTGATTCTGGATCGATGATATTTTGTAGGATCCGCCATGATTCTTGAGGAAGACCGTTGAGAACTTGTTGCCCAATTTCTTCAAAGACAACGGGTTTGGAAATGTGCTAAGGACCTATTGGCACCAAGTGAAGCAAAGAGGACTTCATTGTGGTGATAATTTTTCACATTGACCATGGGGCCAATGGTAATTTTACACTAGAATCCAAAGTGGGGATCCTAGGCCTTCATCCTTCGCCTTTGAATTTTTACACTAGAATCCAAAGGGGATCCTAGGCCTTCAAATTCTGCTTTTGTAATTCAAGGTGATGATTTTGGTTAGAAGTGGATGGATCGATGGACTAATTCTAGATGTAATGGATTTGTATAAAATTTGGTTTTGTAAAACTCAATGAATGATTGAGCTACCATGATATGATCCTCATGATATTTAATTTACTAAGGAGGTCACCACATAATTATTAGCTTCTTCAAACTCAACACAAAGTGCATTGAGAGTCAAACTCCCAATCGTCTGCTTTGTATTAGAGTCCAAAGATTATCTAATAAACATTGGTGCCTCTCTAAGGGAACATATGCGCTCGCTACATTAATTTCGAATTTTTAGCAGGAGTTTTGGAGAGGACTATTGGTCCAAAATGGACTAAATCTCCATTGTTGGGTGATTCTGTCATCTGCAAAAACTCATGAGGGTTAGTTTGTAATAAGCAGTAATCAAATTGATTTTTGAAAACAAGCTTTTTTAAAAAGAATTTTGTTTTTTGTAAATGCGGTCTTGTTTCTGCTCCAAAACATTTATTTGATTATCAAAATGGAATAAGCCTTTATGATATTCAATTTCTGCTTTTGGGTTTTTCAACAAAAGGAAAAACAAGATTTTGATTTTTGTTTTAAAAGAAATACTATCATAGTTTTTGCTGTTTTTCTGTCCAAAACATTTATTTGATTATCAAAAATGGAATAAGCCTTTATGATATTCAAATTCTCTGTTTTGGGTTTTTCAACAAAAGGAAAAACAAGATTTTGATTTTTTGTTTTAAAAGAAATACTATCATAGTTGACTTTGTAGGGAGTAATCAAATTGATGAAAGGAGTCCCTAAAATGACACTATGACTAATATCTTTTATTAAAACAAATGAAGTTTGTAAAATAAGATTTGAATTGGCTATTGAAGCCTCTGCTTTGTAATTAATTTTGATTTTGGAATTGTTTGCAAATGAAAGATTTTCGTGAGTTTTTCTTGGAATTTTTCCGAACAATGCCGCCTTTAATACAATTTATATCCACTGTATCAAATAAGGCAATTGTATCGATCTCAAATCTTTTGAAAAACTATCAAATTTTATCAAATATTTTCTGAAAGAAATCTCATTAAGAATGAAGAGAAAATCCTTTGTAGGTTTTTCAAGACTTTGAATTTCTAAAGTATTTTCTTCATCTTCTTTTTCGACTTCTTCATTGATTTGTTTTGAAAGTAATATTTGAAGTGTTTCTGAGTCCTGTGCCAGTTTTTCCTTAAGCTCGTTAAGTTCAATCTTAACACCGTTATTTCTTCCCGAGGCTTTGGATAAACAGTGGTTGTTTTGAAGTCTTCTTTCTACCCAACATGGCCATAAGGTCATATGTGTTTTTGAAATGTATGCGTAATAGAAGGTTTTGTATTGGTTGTTCTTCAAAGGTTTTAAAAGTTTTCCTAAAAATTCCTTTTGTAGTTGAGAATCTTCAACTGTGTAAGGATTTCTAAGAGTAACTTGGTCTTTTGAAAGAACATTGATTTTCAAGTTTGGTTTTGTAAATAGTTCATTTTCAGAATCTGAACTGGAAGATGAACTTGTGATTAATTCATCAATTTGTAATCCTTCTTCTGTGGGTTCGCATCATCGATTCACCTTCGCCAATCAAAAGAGCGCTTATCTTATTAATAACTTCTTCTTCTAATTGCAACTCATGAAGTTTTTTGTTTAATTTGCAAAAATTTGCAGTGTGGCCTTTGTTACCACATTTGTAACAAGTCCAATTTTTGAACTGTGTGTTGGATTGAGGACTAGGTTTGCTAGTCTTTTTGAAGGTTTTTGTAATAGGAATCTTTTTCGGTTTTGAAGAGTTTTGTATTTTTGGGATGATTTTTTGTAAGGTTTTCTCACAACTTCCTCCACACCTGGAGTAGGGTTTTGGTTCCTATTTCAAATTGTTTGCAGAAAGATCCTAACTCTTGACGAGTTTTTCTCATTTCCCATTTCAAATGTTTTTGTAATTTCAAATCCTGACAGATTTTTAAACCTTCTTTTGAGTGAGACTGACTAGTTCACCATAGGTTAATTTATCATACTGATTTGATTTCCAAAGGCTTCCTTAATTTTATTCCTAACCTTTTCTCCTAAAAGGATCTAAGTCCAAAGAAGGAATTTTTCTTTCCAAAAGGGTTGACTAGAATCTTCTAAGCATTACCCTAGTAAGAAAAGTGGTTTTGTAATACCGAAAATCACTCGCTTTTTGCATCTAAGGTTTGAAAGGAGTTCGCATTTTTATCCTTAAGATGAGATGGGTCACCTACAAAGTGTAAGGAGATTGTCACTATCAAGGTGGCTATGATCCGGGATTGGTTGGTTTAACTCATCAAGAATTGGCACGCCATCTTCTTGAGTTTGTATGGATTCTAGAATCTCAGATTTTTGTAGGTTCGTGAGATGATAATCCCACCATCCTTTGAGTTGCCCTGAGAATCCTACAATGAGGAGTTTAGCAATAGCTCTGTCTGGGGTTCCAGGTTGGGTTTTGTAAGCATTTGTCGCCATGGTCATTTGTCGGAGCAAATTCAAGATGTTGTATTCGCATACCATCTATGTTCCATTCATAGATGAGAGGCATTGAATTTAGATCAAGTTAGGATTTCGATCTATTTTCTATGCCTAAGTCCGAGTCATATTGAAGGGTGTTGTTACCCGCGCCAATAAAGTCCGTTGATTTGTAAGGGTTTTGAAGATCGAATTTCTTCGCTTGATGGGTGGTTTTCCGGCTTTGGATATCCGAATCAATCTTCCTCAATTATATTGACACTCCTTTGGGAAGTTTGAGGTGTTTCTGTGCTCGAGTAGAAGTCAAGCTTCTAGCCTAGTTTTCATGTCTCTCAAAGCCCAATGAACTCTAATTGTTGTTATTTTGTAAATCTTTTGACTATTTTTTGAAACTTGGAATGGTTTGAAAATTGGGTTTTTCAATTTTGTATCCGCTTTGTTTCAACTTGGGAAATCAGAGTCTTGGTTTTGTTCCATTTTTTGTAATTGCTTACCAATGGTATGCAATGGGCATTTGTAAAGTTATTCTCAGAAACAATGTTTTTATATTCACGTAATCACTTTCATTTGGAATTTTGTAAGGGGTCGCTTCTACCGCTTGTTCCAAGTGGGAATTTTTACTATCCTAAGAGGAGGATGTTCAGATCAGATTTTTCTACCATCCAAATTTCCCATTCAGAACTTTGTTTCTAATAAGAATGTGATTAATAATGGCTTTTCTTTCGCTTGCTTAGCGCATAATTTTTCTTCTCGCTTTCTTTAGAAGATCTTTACGAGCCGCAATGAACTCGATCGATTATCTTCCTGCCTCGTTGTTTTGGTTTTGTAATTGGAGAAGGTTTTGAAATCGAACCGATTTTTGAAAGTTTTTGGAGTTTTTGAAAACGGATATGAAATGTTGTGCTCTTCAAAGATACATCTCAAACCAATCAAAGAAAAGAATATGAACTCGTGTTGGTGTACAAAGTCATAATATTTCTTTTGAATTTCTTCCTTCGACTGAAATTTTTGAAAAACCATATTTGCTTTTATGATTTTTAGGAGAATAAAAATCATCATGCAAATATTGTCTGCTACTTCAAATTCTTTTTCAAGCACATTTAGTTCATGGTTTACATTTTCCGTAATGGCTAAAAGGTAGGAGAAGTAGGTTCGACTGCTTGGGTTTCATCCTCAATGCACTGCTTTGTAAATTTGTATAAACCGGTGTGGAACATTTGTAGAGTAATTCACGCTTTGTAAAGTGGATCTAGGTATTTCAAGTAGAGAACCTAGAAGAGCTAGGTAAATCTGAGGTAGAATACCTAGGTCAGATATTTTGTATTTCAATTGGTTTTGTAATAGGCAAACTAATGATGAAGGTATACGAGACACTCTTCCTATATCAACAGATCGATGTTGAGGAATCATCCAAAACCTAAGGCTTCATAAAGCTAAGGCCGACTCTTCCATCGCCATATCGGGTTACTTGCCTAAGTTGAACGCTTGGCTCAACTAATTTTGAAGATTCTCGTTCCATCGCACCTTCTAAAATCCATTCTTCCGTAGGGTTATGTCCTTCCATTGATAGATCTAGGGATTACAGATTGGATTTTGTAAGATCGCTTTGTAAAAGCAAAGTTTCTCCTCTTTTGCTTTGAAACTTATGTTTTGTTGCAAAAGCGTAAATCATAGCTTTGTAATGAATTTTGTAAATCAAAGGCAAGAGGAATAGATCCTTCAAGCATTTTGTAATTGTGAGTTTTGATTTGTAAAACAAGAGATTTTGTAATGTTACCGCTACTTAAGGAAACAAAGAAATTTGGATAGCAATCAAAAGATATTGGTCCATTGCATGTGCTAGACTCGATCGAACTAAGCAAGGAGTCCCGGAAGTTTATGAACCTAGTATCTCTAAGAACCGCTAGAATTGAGGTGTTCAACCCTTCTTTTGTAAGTGGTTTAATTCCACTTGACTAAACCTATGTGGATGTATTTGTATTGTTTTTCACTTGTTTTTGTAAGGATTTTTGAGATGTAAGAGAAATTGTCTCAAAAGGTTTTGTAATCAAGATCTCTCTTCGCTTTGATTGTGAAATCGCTTTGAAAAATTGAGTTTTGTAGTCCGATAGATTTGATCCTTTTGTACTTTTGGAATTTCCCAATTATCTATACATTTTTCAAAATTTTCGATTACTATTTTTTCACTATTAACTATCTTTCTCGACTTTGAGGACGAGGTAGAAGAGTTTGAAGAAGAAACTCCTCTACGTAAAATTGGATTCATACTTAAAGAATTTTACCAGTTGATCTTTTGAGTTAAGTGAGGTAACCGCATCAGAATCATCGCTCTAAAACGCCTCTCTGGCTAAACACGGACTTACAACCTGTGCCTATTTACACCTCTAAAGAAGTCGCCTTATCACCTTAAGATCATCTTACCAACCTCTCAAAATGTTTAAATGTGAATCCGAACCTTAAATAGAACCTTTTCCCCCCCAGGCTCTGATACCAAGGAGACCCAAAGATCGAAAGGGGGATGAGCTAACAGGGAAGAAGTAACAATCTAGATCTTGAGCAATATATAAATAATTAAAGAAATAAACAAAATGCACAAAGAAAGGAAATCTTCAGAAATGAAAATGAAAATTAAAAAAGAAATATATATATTCTATAGGCGGCAGAGCCAGTCCGTTAAGAATATATATACTTAACAAAATAAAAATTAAACTTTGAAATTTAAATATGAATATACATGTATATACTCAATAGGCGGCAGAGCCAGTCCGTTATGAATATATATACGTATATTTATGCAGATCAGGCGGTTGAACCGACCATATGCATGCTAAAGAAATTTTGTAAAAGAAATTGAAGAAAACTTACTTCAAAATCTTATAAATTTGTAAGATTTGTACAAAGGTTTTGGAGATGTAATTCCGGGTAGGACTTACAAAGGTTGCTCAGCACATGAGCTTCCTAAGATCTACTACAAGGAAGTACAAGGGTTTGTAAGTTTGTAGGTGAGGTAGAGGTAGGGCTAGATGGGAAGTGAATCGACCTTCTTGCTCCTTCTGAACCTCGGTGAGAACTCTCTAGGACTTGAGAAGCTTGGGGATGGAGAAGCTTGGAGAGGCTTTGGCTCCTTTGTAAAAGCTCTGAAGTTCCAAAGAAAGCTCCTTTTTTTGCCTTGGATGAATGCCTCCTTAAATAGAAGGGTCCAGGGGCAGTTTTGTAATTTTGGAAAGTTTGAACAGTGTCTGCCACTTGATGCCTTCACGTGTGAACAGTGATTCTTGTCTCCTTCACATGCGAACAAGAAAAGTGAACAAAGATAAGATATGACAGTGAACATTGTCCTGTCTGGTTTTGATATAATGTAAAGAAAACAAAGTAAAAATGATTATAAAAGAAAATAAAGAGAAAGGTAAAATTAAAAGTAGAAAAGAGAATAAAGAGCAAGATAGATAATTTTGCCGCCATAAATTTCTTTTCACGGCCTTAAATCTTTTCTTTTTCTTTTCTTTTTCTTTTCTTTTTTTTTTTTTTTTATCTGAGTGGAGCTTGGACCACTCGTGCTAGCCTTCCAACATATTTTGTAGGTTGTGCCATGTTTCCTCATCATCACTTGTTTCATTACCTGACGCATGTAAGATAAGTCGTAGTAGCTTTCATATTGAACCATGTAATTTTCATACTGGTTTCAATGTGAAAGGGTTTTGATTCGCAAATGTTCAGAATGAACGAATATCCGAGAATATGTACCGTATGGACTAGTATATACTGGATATCTATATTTTCGCCATTGTCAACGATCGCCTTTGCTCGCCATTTGTTGAGTTGGATTAAATAATCTTCATGATTGCATGGCCAATCGGAAGATGATAGAGAGGAGGAAGTTTTGTATCCGTAGAAGTAATGGATTGCTTGTTGAGCTTCCATTTGCTAATACTTCGAGGTGTTGAAATTATTTGTAAGTTGACAGGTTTCTGGAGTAATAATAGTCTTCTAACTTCTTGAAGGACTCTATTTCCCAAAAACCTTATCATTTCACAATCAAATTTTGTCACTCGAACTCCAGCTAACATACCCCATTTGAATAGATCTCGCGCCTAGATACCGTACCGTATATCCGAGTGGTTTTGAAGCTGGAATGTCAAATCTAAGTTGTGTTCACAATTTGATAGCACAGAGGTCGCAGGTTGTGACGGTCCTGAGTGCAGTGAAAACGGGGTTTTGAGTAGTACTCCCATTCCCATGACCATCCATTTTGACCTTGCTGATTGCTTTTTGTAAAGTTGAGACCATTTTGGAAAACATCCAGCTGTTCTTTGATTCTGATCGATGATATTTTGTAGGATCTCGCCATGATCTCTTGAGGAAGACCGTTGAGAACTTGTTGCCTGAATTTCTTCGAAAGACAACGGGTTTGGAAATGTGCTAAGGACCTATTGGCACCAAGTGAAGCAAAGAGGACTTCACTGTGGTGATAATTTTTCACATTGACCAGTGGGGCCAATGGTAATTTTACACTAGAATCCAAGTGGGGATCCTAGGCCTTCAGTCCTTTGCCTTTGAATTTTTACACTAGAATCCAGTGGGGATCCTAGGCCTTCAAATTCCTGTTTTTGTAATTCAAGGTGATGATTTTGGTTAGAAGTGGATGGATCTGATGGACTAATTCTAGATGTAATGGATTTGTATAAAATTTGGTTTTGTAAAAACTCAATGAATGATTGAGCTACCATGATATGATCCTCATGATATTTAATTCTACTAAGGAGGTCAGCCACATGATTATTAGTTTCTTCAAACTCAACACAAAGTGCATTGAGAGTCAAACTCCCAATCGCTTGTTTTGTATTAGAGTCCAAAGATTATCTAATAAACATTGGTGCCTCTCTCGAGGAACATATGCGCTCGCTACATTAATTTCGAATTTCTGAGCAGGAGTTTTGGAGAGGATTATTGGTCCAAAATGGACTAAATCTCCATTGTTGGGTGATTCTGTCATCTGCAAAAACTCATGAGGGTTAGTTTGTAATAAGCAGTAATCAAATTGATTTTTGAAAACAAGCTTGTTTAAAAAGAATCGTGTTTTTTGTAAATGCGGTCTTGTTTCTGCTCCAAAACATTTATTTGATTATCAAAAATGGAATAAGCCTTTATGATATTCAGATTTTCTGTTTTGGGTTTTTCAACAAAAGGAAAAACAAGATTTTGATTTTTTGTTTTAAAAGAAATACTATCATAGTTGACTTTGTAGGGAGTAATCAAATTAATGAAAGGAGTCCCTAAAATGACACTATGACTGATATCTTTTATTAAAACAAATGAAGTTTGTAGAAGAAGATTTGAACTGGCTATTGAAGCCTCTGTTTTGTAATTAATTTTGATTTTGGAATTGTTTGCAGCTGAAAGATTTTCAGTAGTTTTTTCTTGGAATTTTTCTGGAACAATGCCGTCTTTAATACAATTTATATCCGCACTGATCAAATAAGGCAATTGTATCGATCCCAAATCTTTTGAAAAACTATTGAAATTCTAATCAAATATTTTCTGAAAGAAATCTCATTAAGAATGAAGAGAAAATCCTTTGTAGGTTTTTCAAGACTTTGAATTTCTAAAGTATTTTCTTCATCTTCTTTTTCGACTTCTTCATTGATTTGTTTTGAAAGTAATATTTGAAGTGTTTCTGAGTCCTGTGCCTGTTTTTCCTTAAGCTCGTTAAGTTCAATCTTAACAGCTGTTATTTCTTCCTGGAGGCTTTGGACTGAAACAGTTGGTTGTTTTGAAGTCTTCTTTCTACCCAATATGTCCGCTAGGTCTTATGTGTTTTTTTAAACAGAATGCAGAATAGAAGGTTTTTGTATTGGTTGTTCTTCAAAGGTTTTAAAAGTTTTCCTAAAAATTCTTTTGTAGTTGAGAATCTTCAACCTGTGTAAGGATTTCTAAGAGTAACTTCTGGTCTTTTGAAAGAACATTGATTTTCAATTTTGATTTTGTAAATAGTTCATTTTCTGTTTCAGAATCTGAACTTGTGATTAATTCATCAATTTGTAATCCTTCTTCTGTGGGTTCAGAATTACTGGACTCACCTTCAGTTTCAATCAAAAGAGCAGTTATCTTATTAATAACTTCTTCTTCTAATTGCAACTCATGAAGTTTTTTGTTTAATTTGCAAAAATTTGCAGTGTGGCCTTTGTTACCACATTTGTAACAAGTCCAATTTTTGAACTTTGTTTTGGATTGAGGACTAGGTTTGCTAGTCTTTTTTGAAGGTTTTTTGTAATAGGAATCTTTTTCTGGTTTTGAAGAGTTCTTGTATTTTTGGGATGATTTTTTGTAAGGTTTTCTGCTACAACTTCCTCCACAGTCTGGAGTAGGGTTTTTGGTTCCTATTTCAAATTGTTTGCAGAAAGATCCTAACTCTTGACGAGTTTTTCTCATTTCCCATTTCAAATGTTTTTGTAATTTCAAATCCTGACAGATTTTTAAACCTTCTTTTTGAGTGAGACTGACTAGTTCACCATAGGTTAATTTATCATACGGATTTGATTTCCAAAGGCTTCCTTAATTTTATTCCTAACCTTTTCTCCTAAAAGGATCTAAGTCCAAAGAAGGAATTTTTCTTTCCAAAAGGGTTGACTAGAATCTTCTCTAAGCATTACCGTAGTAAGGAAAGTGGTTTTGTAATCGAAAATCACTCGCTTTTTGCATCTAAGGTTTGAAAGGAGTTCGCATTTTTATCCTTAAGATGAGATGGGTCACCTACAAAGTGTAAGGAGATTGTCACTATCAAGGTGGCTAATGATCCGGGATTGGTTGGTTTAACTCATCAAGAATTGGCACGCCATCTTCTTGAGTTTGTATGGATTCTAGAATCTCGATTTTTGTAGGTTCGTGAGATGATAATCCCACCATCCTTTGAGTCGCCCCGAGAATCCCGCAATGAGGAGTTCAAAGAATAGCTCTCCTGGGGTTCCAGCTTGGGTTTTGTAAGCATTTGTCGCCATGGTCATTTGGTCGAGCAAATTCAAGATGTTGTATTCAGACATACCATCTATGTTCCATTCATAGATGAGAGGCATTGAATTTAGATCAAGTTAGGATTTCGATCTATTTTCTATGCCTAAGTCCGAGTCATTATTGAAGGGTGTTGTTACCCGCGCCAATAAAGTCCGTTGATTTGTAAGGGTTTTGAAGATCAATTTCTTCGCTTGATGGGCTGGTTTTCCGGCTTTGGATATCCAATCAATCTTCCTCAATTATATTGACACTCCTTTGGGAAGTTTGAGGTGTTTCTGTGCATCGAGTAGAAGTCAAGCTTCTAGCCTAGTTTTCATGTCTCTCAAAGCCCGAATGAACTCGTAATTGTTGTTATTTTGTAAATCTTTTGACTATTTTTTGAAACTTGGAATGGTTTGAAAATTGGGTTTTCAATTTTGTATCCGCTTTGTTTCAACTTGGGAAATCAGAGTGCTGGTTTTGTTCCATTTTTTGTAATTGCTTACCAATGGTATGCAATGGGCATTTGTAAAGTTATTCAGAAACAATGTTTTTATATTCACGTAATCACTTTCATTTGGAATTTTGTAAGGGGTCGCTTCATCGCTTGTTCCAAGTGGGGAATTTTACTATCCTAAGAGGAGGATGTTCAAACGTATTTTTCTACCATCCAAATTTCCCATTCAGAACTTTGTTTCTAATAAAGAATAGGATTAACAATGCTTTTCTTCTCGCTTGCTTAGCGATAATTTTTCTTCCGCTTTCTTTAGAAGATCTTTTAGAGCCGCAATGAACTCGATCGATTATCTTCTGCCTCGTTGTTTTGGTTTTGTAATTGGAGAAGGTTTTGAAACTGAACGATTTTTGAAAGTTTTGGAGTTTTTGAAAACGGATATGAAATGTTGTGCTCTTCAAAGATACATCTCAAACCAATCAAAGAAAAGAATATGAACTCGTGTTGGTGTACAAAGTCATAATATTTCTTTTGAATTTCTTCCTTCGACTAAAGGAAATTTTTGAAAAACCATATTTGCTTTTTATGATTTTTAGGAGAATAAAAATCATCATGCAAATATTGTCTGCTCATTTCAAATTCTTTTTCAAGCACATTAAGTTCATGGTTTACATTTTCTCGTAATGGTCAAAAGGTAGGAGAAGTAGGTTCGACTGCTTGGGTTTCATCCCAATGCACTGCTTTGTAAATTTGTATAAACCGGTGTGGAACATTTGTAGAGTAATTCACGCTTTGTAAAGTGGATCTAGGTATTTCAAGTAGAGAACCTAGAAGAGCTAGGTAAACTGAGGTAGAATACCTAGGTCAGATATTTTGTATTTCAATTGGTTTTGTAATAGGCAAACTAATGATGTAAGGTATACGAGACACTCTTCCTATATCAACAAGATCGATGTTGAGGAATCATCCAAAACCTAAGGCTTCATTAAAGCTAAGGTCGACTCTTCCATCGCCATACTGGGTTACTTGCCTAAGTTGAACGCTTGGCTCAACTAATTTTGAAGATTCTCGTTCCATCGCACCTTCTAAAATCCATTCTTCCGGTAGGGTTATGTCCTTCCATTGATAGATCTAGGATTACAGATTGGATTTTGTAAGATCGCTTTGTAAAAGCAAAGTTTCTCCTCTTTTGCTTTGAAACTTATGTTTTGTTGCAAAAGCGTAAATCATAGCTTTGTAATGAATTTTGTAAATCTGCAAGAGGAATAGATCCTTCAAGCATTTTGTAATTGTGAGTTTTGATTTGTAAAACAAGAGATTTTGTAATGTTACCGCTACTTAAGGAAACAAGAAAATTTGGATAGCAATCAAAAGATATTGGTCCATTGCATGTGCTAGACTCGATCGAACTAAGCAAGGAGTCCCGAAGTTTATGAACCTAGTATCTCTAAGAACCGCTAGAATTGAGGTGTTCAACCCTTCTTTTGTAAGTGGTTTAATTCGACTTGGACTAAACCTATGTGGATGTATTTGTATTGCTTTTCACTGTTTTTGTAAGGATTTTTGAGATGTAAGAGAAATCGTCTCAAAAGGTTTTGTAATCAAGATCTCTCTCTTCGCTTTGATTGTGAAATCGCTTTGAAAAAATTGAGTTTTGTAGTCTGATAGATTTGATCCTTTTGTACTTTTGGAATTTCCCAATTATCTATACATTTTTCAAAATTTTCGATTACTATTTCTTCACTATTAACTATCTTTCTCGACTCGGAGGACGAGGTAGAAGAGTTTGAAGAAGAAATTGTCCTACAGAAAATTGGATTCATACTTAAAGAATTTTACCAGGTTGATCTTTTGAGTTAAGTGAGGTAACCGCACCAGGAATCACTGCCCTAAAACGCCCTCTCGGCTAAACACGGGACTTACAACCCAGGCCTATTTACACCTCTAAAGAAGCTGTCTTATCACCTTAAGATCATCTTACCAACCTCTCAAAATGTTTAAATGTGAATCCAAATCTTAAATAGAACCTTTTCCCCCCCAGGCTCTGATACCAAGGAGACCCAATGATCGAAAGGGGGATGAGCTAACAGGGAAGAAGTAACAATCTAGATCTTGAGCAATATATAAATAATTAAAGAAATAAACAAAATGCACAAAGAAAGGAAATCTTCAGAAATGAAAATTAAAGATAAAAAAGAAATATATATATTCTATAGGAGGTAGAGCCAGTCCGTTAAGAATATATATACTTAACAAAATAAAAATTAAACTTTGAAATTTAAATATGAATATACATGTATATACTCAATAGGCGCAGAGCCATCTGTTATGAATATATATACGTATATTTATGCAGATCAGGCGGTTGAACCGACCATATGCATGCTAAAGAGATTTTGTAAAAGAAATTGAAGAAAACTTACTTCAAAATCTTATAAATTTGTAAGATTTGTACAAAGGTTTTGGAGATGTAATTCCGGGTAGGACTTACAAAGGTTGCTCAGCACATGAGCTTCCTAAGATCTACTACAAGTAAGTTACAGGGTTTGTAGGTTTGTAGGTGAGGTAGAGGTAGGGCTAGATGGGAAGTGAATCGACCTTCTTGCTCCTTCTGAACCTCGGCGAGAAACCTTCTAGGACTTGAGAAGCTTGGGGATGGAGAAGCTTGGAGAGGCTTTGGCTCCTTTGTAAAAGCTCTGAAGTTCCAAAGAAAGCTCTTTGTTTGCCTTGGATGAATGCCTCCTTAAATAGAAGGGTCCAGGGGCAGCTTTGTAATTTTGGAAAGTTTGAACAGTTGTCGCCACTTGATGCCTTCACGTGTGAACAAAGTGATTCTTGTCTCCTTCACATGCGAACAAGAAAAGTGAACAAGATAAGATATGACAGAACAAAGGTCCTGTCTGGTTTTGAAATAAAGTAAAGAAAACAAAGTAAAATGATTATAAAAAGAAAATAAAGAGAAAGGTAAAATTAAAAGTAGAAAAGAGAATAAAGAGCAAGATAGATAATTTTGCCGCCATAAATTTCTTTTTCTTGGCCTTAAATCTTTTCTTTTTCTTTTTCTTTTTCTTTTTCTTTTTTTTTTTCTTTTTTTTTTATCGGAGTGGAGCTTGGACCACTCGTGCTAGCCTTCCAACATATTTTGTAGGTTGTGCCATGTTTCCTCATCATCAATTTTTTCATTATCTGACGCAGATAAGATAAGTCGTAGTAGCTTTCATATTGAACCATGTAATTTTCATACTGGGTTTCAATGTGAAAGGGTTTTGGATTCGGCAAATGTTCGTAATGAACGAATATCCGAGAATATGTACCTGTATGGACTAGTATATACTCTGGATATCTATATTTTCGCCAGTTGTCAACGACTGTCTTTGCTCGCCATTTGTTGAGTTGGACGAAATAATCTTCATGATTGCATGGCCAATCTGGAAGATGATAGAGAGGAGGAAGTTTTGTATCCAGATAGAAGTAATGGATTGCTTGTTGGAGCTCTCCATTTGCTAATACTCGGAGGTGTTGAAATTATTTGTAAGTTGACAGTTTCGGAGTAATAATAGTCTTCGACTTCTTGAAGGACTCTATTTCCCAAAAACCTTATCATTTCACAATCAAATTTTGTAACTCGAACTCCACTAACATACCCCATTTGAATAGTTCTCGGCGCCTAGATACCGTACCGACATCCGAGTGGTTTTGAAGCGGGAATGTCAAATCTAAGCCGTGTTCACAATTTGATAGCACAGGTCGCAGTTGTGACGGTCCCGAAAGTGAAAACGGGTTTTGAGTAGTACTCCCATTCCCATGACCATCCATTTTGACCTTGCCGATTGCTTTTTGTAAAGTTGAGACTATTTTGGAAAACATCCAAATTGTTCTTTGATTCTGACTGATGATATTTTGTAGGATCCGCCGCGGATCTCTTGAGGAAGACCGTTGAGAACTTGTTGCCTGAATTTCTTCGAAAGACAACGAGTTTGGAAATGTGCTAAGGACCTATTGGCACCAAGTGAAGCAAAGAGGACTTCACTGTGGTGATAATTTTTCACATTGACCAGTGGGGCCAATGGTAATTTTACACTAGAATCCAGTGGGGATTCTAGGCCTTCAGTCCTTCGTCTTTGAATTTTTACACTAGAATCCAGTGGGGATCCTAGGCCTTCAAATTCCTGTTTTTGTAATTCAAGGTGATGATTTTGGTTAGAAGTGGATGGATCTGATGGACTAATTCTGGATGTAATGGATTTGTATAAAATTTGGTTTTGTAAAAACTCAATGAATGATTGAGCTACCATGATATGATCCTCATGATATTTAATTCTGCTAAGGAGGTCAGCCACATAATTATTAGCTTCTTCAAACTCAACACAAAGTGCATTGAGAGAAACTCCCAATCGCTTGTTTTGTATTAGAGTCCAAAGATTATCTAATAAACATTGGTGCCTCTCGAGGGAACATATGCGCTTCCGCTACATTAATTTCAATTTCGAAAGGTGAGTTTTGAGAGGATTTTTGGTCCAAAATGGACTAAATCTCCATTGTTGAGTGATTGTCATCTGCAAAAACTCATGAGGGTTAGTTTGTAATAAGCAGTAATCAAATTGATTTTTGAAAACAAGCTTGTTTAAAAAGAATCGTGTTTTTTGTAAATGCGGTCTTGTTTCCTGTTCCAAAACATTTATTTGATTATCAAAAATGGAATAAGCCTTTATGATATTCAGATTTTCTGCTTTGGGTTTTTCAACAAAAGGAAAAACAAGATTTTGATTTTTGTTTTAAAAGAAATACTATCATAGTTGACTTTGTAGGAGTAATCAAATTAATGAAAGGAGTCCCTAAAATAACACTATGATGATATCTTTATTAAAACAAATGAAGTTTGTAGAAGAAGATTTGAACCGCTATTGAAGCCTCTGCTTTGTAATTAATTTTGATTTTGGAATTGTTTGTACTGAAAGATTTTCGTAGTTTTTTCTTGGAATTTTTCCGAACAATGCCGCCTTTAATACAATTTATATCCGCACTGTATCAAATAAGGCAATTGTATCGATCCAAATCTTTTGAAAAACTATCAAATTCTAATCAAATATTTTCTGAAAGAAATCTCATTAAGAATGAAGAGAAAATCCTTTATAGGTTTTTCAAGACTTTGAATTTCTAAAGTATTTTCTTCATCTTCTTTTTCGACTTCTTCATTGATTTGTTTTGAAAGTAATATTTGAAGTGTTTCGAGTCCTGCTGCTTTTTCCTTAAGCTCGTTAAGTTCAATCTTAACAATTGCTATTTCTTCCCGGAGGCTTTGATAAAACATTGATTGTTTTGAAGTCTTCTTTCTACCCAATATGGCCGTAAGGTCATATGTGTTTTTTGAAACAGAAGGCAGAATAGAAGGTTTTTGTATTGGTTGTTCTTCAAAGGTTTTTAAAAGTTTTCCTAAAAATTCTTGTTGTAGTTGAGAATCTTCAACCTGTGTAAGGATTTCTAAGAGTAACTTCTGGTCTTTTGAAAGAACATTGATTTTCAATTTTGATTTTGTAAACAGTTCATTTTCTGTTTCAGAATCTGAACTTGTGATTAATTCATCAATTTGTAATCATTCTTCTGTGGGTTCGCATCATCGACTTCACCTTCGCTTTCAATCAAAAGAGCAGTTATCTTATTAATAACTTCTTCTTCTAATTGCAACTCATGAAGTTTTTTGTTTAATTTGCAAAAATTTGCAGTGTGGCCTTTGTTACCACATTTGTAACAAGTCCAATTTTTGAACTTTGTTTTGGATTGAAGACTAGGTTTGCTAGTCTTTTTTGAAGGTTTTTTGTAATAGGAATCTTTTTCTGGTTTTGAAGAGTTCTTGTATTTTTGGGATGATTTTTTGTAAGGTTTTCTCACAACTTCCTCCACAAATGGAGTAGGGTTTTGGTTCCTATTTCAAATTGTTTGCAGAAAGATCCTAACTCTTGACGAGTTTTTCTCATTTCCCATTTCAAATGTTTTTGTAATTTCAAATCCTGACAGATTTTTAAACCTTCTTTTTGAGTGAGACTGACTAGTTCACCATAGGTTAATTTATCATACGGGATTTGATTTCCAAAGGCTTCATTAATTTTATTCATAACCTTTTCTCCTAAAAGGATCTAAGTCCAAAGAAGGAATTTTTCTTTCCAAAAGGGTTGACTAGAATCTTCTCTAAGCATTACCCTAGTAAGGAAAGTGGTTTTGTAATACTGAAAATCACTCAGTTTTTTGCATCTAAGGTTTGAAAGGAGTTCGGCATTTTTATCCTTAAGATGAGATGGGTCACCTACAAAGTGTAAGGAGATTGTCACTATCAAGGTGGCTACTGATCCGGATTGGTTGGTTTAACTCATCAAGAATTGGCACGCCATCTTCTTGAGTTTGTATGGATTCTAGAATCTCGATTTTTGTAGGTTCGTGAGATGATAATCCCACCATCCTTTGAGCCGCCCCGAGAATCCCGCAATGAGGAGTTCAAAGAATAGCTCTTCTGGGTTCCAGCTTTGGGTTTTGTAAGCATTTGTCGCCATGGTCATTTGTCAAGCAAATTCAAGATGTTGTATTCGCACATACCATCTATGTTCCATTCATAGACAGTAGAGGCATTGAATTTAGACTGGGTTAGGATTTCAGATATATTTTCTATGCCTAAGTCTGGAGCTGTTATTGGAAGGGGTGTTGTTACCCGCGGCCAATAAAGTCTGTTGATTTGTAAGGGTTTTGAAGACTGAATTTCTTCAGTTTGGATGGGCTGGTTTTCCTGGCTTTGGATATCTGAATCTGAATCTTCCTCAATTATATTGACACTCCTTTGGGAAGTTTGAGGTGTTTCAGGTGCTACTGGAGTAGAAGTCGAAGCTTCTAGCCTAGTTTTCATGTCTCTCAAAGCCTGAATGAACTCAGAATTGTTGTTATTTTGTAAATCTTTTTGACTATTTTTTGAAACTTGGAATGGTTTGAAAATTGGGTTTTTCAATTTTGTATCCGGCTTTGTTTCAACTTGGGAAACTGTAGCCTGTTGGTTTTGTTCCATTTTTTGTAATTGCTTACCAATGGTATGCAAATGGGCATTTGTAAAGTTATTCTGTAAAACAATGTTTTTTATATTCACAGAATCACTTTCATTTGGAATTTTGTAAGGGGCTGCTTCTACTGTTTGTTCCAAGTGGGGAATTTTTACTATCCTAAGAGGAGGATGTTCAGACTGTATTTTTCTACCATCTGAAATTTCCCATTCAGGAACTTTGTTTCTAACAGAATGTGATTAATGATCGCTTTTCTTTCGCTTGCTTAGCGCATATTTTTTCTTCTGCTTTCTTTAGAAGATCTTTTAGAGCTGCAATGAACTCTGATCGATTATCTTCTGGCTCCTGTTGTTTTGGTTTTGTAATTGGAGAAGGTTTTGAAACTGGAACTGATTTTTTGAAAGTTTTTGGAGTTTTTGAAAACGGATATGAAATGTTGTGCTCTTCAGCATACATCTCAAACCAATCAAAGAAAAGAATATGAACTCTGTGTTGGTGTACAAAGTCATAATATTTCTTTTGAATTTCTTCCCTTCGACCAGTGAAATTTTTGAAAAACCATATTTGCTTTTTATGATTTTTAGGAGAATAAAAATCATCATGCAAATATTGTCTGCTACTTCAAATTCTTTTTCAAGCACATTTAGTTCATGGTTTACATTTTCAGTAATGGTGAAAAGGTAGGAGAAGTAGGTTCGACTGCTTGGGTTTCATCCCGAATGCACTGCGTTTGTAAATTTGTATAAACCGGTGTGGAACATTTGTAGAGTAATTCACGTTTTGTAAAGTGGATCTAGGTATTTCTGAAGTAGAGAACCTAGAAGAGCTAGGTAAATCTGAGGTAGAATACCTAGGCTGTATATTTTGTATTTCAATTGGTTTTGTAATAGGCAAACTAATGACAGAAGGTATACGAGACACTCTTCCTATATCAACAGTACTGGATGTTGAGGAATCATCTGAAAACCTAAGGCTTCTGTTAAAGCTAAGGCTGACTCTTCCATCGTCATACTGGGTTACTTGCCTAAGTTGAACGTTTGGCTCAACTAATTTTGAAGATTCTGGTTCCACTGCACCTTCTAAAATCCATTCTTCTGGTAGGGTTATGTCCTTCCATTGGATAGATCTAGGGATTACAGTATTGGATTTTGTAAGATCAGTTTGTAAAAGCAAAGTTTATCCTCTTTTGCTTTGAAACTTATGTTTTGTTGCAAAAGCAGAAATCATAGCTTTGTAATGAATTTTGTAAATCAGTGCAAGAGGAATAGATCCTTCAAGCATTTTGTAATTGTGAGTTTTGATTTGTAAAACAAGAGATTTTGTAATGTTACTGTCACTTAAGGAAACAGTAAAATTTGGATAGCAATCAAAAGATATTGGTCCATTGCACAGGCTAGACTCGACTGAACTAAGCAAGGAGTCCTGGAAGTTTATGAACCTAGTATCTAAGAACTGCTAGAATTGAGATGTTCAACCCTTCTTTTGTAAGTGGTTTAATTTCGACTTGGACTAAACCTATGTGAATGTATTTGTATTGCTTTTCACGGTGTTTTTGTAAGGATTTTTGAGACAGAAGAGAAATCGTCTCAAAAGGTTTTGTAATCTGAAGATCTCTCTCTTCAGTTTTGATTGTGAAATCAGTTTTGAAAAAATTGAGTTTTGTAGTCTGATAGATTTGATCCTTTTGTACTTTTGGAATTTCCCAATTATCTATACATTTTTCAAAATTTTCGATTACTATTTCTTCACTATTAACTATCTTTCTCGACTCGGAGGACGAGGTAGAAGAGTTTGAAGAAGAAACTGTCCTACAGAAAATTGGATTCATACTTAAAGAATTTTACCAGGTTGATCTTTTGAGTTAAGTGAGGTAACCGCACCAGGAATCACTGCCCTAAAACGCCCTCTCGGCTAAACACGGGACTTACAACCCAGGCCTATTTACACCTCTAAAGAAGTTGTCTTATCACCTTAAGATCATCTTACCAACCTCTCAAAATGTTTAAATGTGAATCCGAACCTTAAATAGAACCTTTTCCCCCCCCAGGCTCTGATACCAAGGAGACCCATAGATCGAAAGGGGGATGAGCTAGGGAATATATATATATATATATATATATATATATATATATATATATATATATATATATATATATATTAATTATTTTTATAATAATTTAAAATAAAAATATTTAATAAAAATAATTATTAAATTTTTATTAAATATAAAAATAGTGATATATTTTTTTAATTATGATCAAAACATTTTTTTAACCTTCAAAAGTTAGAAAATGCAATGTTTTATAAATTACTCCCTCAACCTCTAAATACTAATATAAATATTATACTATTAAATAATATAAATAAGAGAAATAATATTTTAATTAAAATCAACATACAAAACAATACTTCAACTTCAAAAAATTATTGCTTTATATTATTGCCGAATAAAACCCCAATCAATTGTAACGAGTACAGATATTGTCAAAACTTTTACTTAATTCTATTAACTTCCACCTTTTATTTCTTAATAATGAGTATAAATGTCGTCTTAAATTGTTACTTAATTCCATCAACTTCCTCCTTATTGTATAAAATACAAGTTGTTCTCTCCACCTGATTGGAAGCAAAGGTTCAATGAAGCTAACAGGATTCTTATAAGCATATGATAACAACAACAAAAATCCATAGACTTGGACCACTCGGTAGAAAAGCCGACCCATGTAAGAATCCCCAAGCTCCTCTTCCCCAGCTCTTTCCTCGTTCTTCTTTTTAATCTTTTTTAAGGATGTCAACGGTTGCAGCATCTATATTCATAAAATCTATAGACGCTAAATTCTCACTATTCTTTTTAATCTCCCATGTAAGACTTAGACGCTAAATTCTCTTGTAAGTACTTTTGATGTACCAATAATAAAATCTATATTCATAACTATGGCTACTTAGGTGCAGGCCAGTGTAAGAAAATGACCCGTGTCCTGTTCATGTTGATGTGACCTGTAATTCTAATTATGTAATTTATGTTGTTGGCAAGTTCTGCTATTCCTATCACATATCATATGCCAGCAAGCAACTCTAAAGCAGCCATAAGGCTAAAGGTAAGAGGAAACGTTATTGTAGCCATAATCCAAAGATTTAACTGACTATTCTTGAAATGAAAAACAGTGAAAGAAAACGAGTGAGAAACATACAATGTAATGCGACAAAAATTAATGAATGGCACTTCCGCACATAGCAGGAAGTGCAGAGAAAAAGAAGGCAGTGACAACAAAAAACAGCCTAATCGTCATACAATTCTTCACATAATAAGTCCATATTAATCATCAATACTCAAACTTTTGCTATTGTGTCCTCTGTTCTCAAAAGCTACCATGCTTTGCCAGAATAACAGGAAGATGAAGATCAATAGAAAGACAGTTTGACTTCTGAAGTTTAGTTTAACATATGGACTATCATTAAATACCAACTGTAAAACGGCTAGCAAGATTCTAGATTTCAATAAACTCTACATTTCAAATGTTGTTTAGGAAATCAAGAACAAGAGAATCAATTATGTACCATTCAATCAATGTCCAGGGTAAACGTCAATGCAACCTATGGGTTTGTTTAATCTTCATTAATCAGCACAAACAAAACTGCGCAGCCAACATGACTAATTTCCCAATAATCTAGTCATAAAGGCCTTCTTCATGCCATATGTCAACTAAAAAGTCCACCATCTCCTGCACATTCAGCCAAATGAAAGGGCACATCAATGTTATCACACAAGTGATAACATATAAGAAAGCTGCTCAACAGTTCAAGGGAACTTACAGCTAATGGTATTGGCTGTTGAAAAGGCTCCGTAGAGCACAGCAGATCCTCATATGTTGTGGTCAAGCTGCAAAACAAGACTCCATGTTTATTTCCTGTTGGAACAAAAATGATAAAATCGTATACAGTTGACGCATGACATGAGCCACAAGCCTCCCACAACTTCTGAACATCAGCATTTTCTTTCCCTTCAATGGAAAGAAAAGGTTATGTATAAATAAGGTCATTTTAAACCAAAAAGATCATGTTACTGCTACAAATATCAACAATATACATATTAGCCAAAGAAAACCTTTATAGGAGAGGCAAAAGACAGCCATAAACCTCTGACTAAACTTCCCAAAATATCAGATCAAAATTCCTTTAACTAATGTACTCATTTCCTTCCCCTCCCCTCTTAGAAGAAAGATTGCCTAACAATTTCATTATCAGGGTACTCATAATACAAATGCATAAAAGTGAATACTGTAAGCATGCTTCAAGCACCACTAAACACTAATTTATGATGATTGACTAGAAAACAGAAGGCATGCTTCAAGCTTCCCATCAGTTAATCAGCTATTTGCTTATACGATAGTGAGAAAAGAAAACTGAAAGGAAATTAAACAGGCTGATTCCAACAATAAAGAAAAAGAAAATCTCAGCCAGAGAAACTGCAGACAACAATAAATCATGTATGGGCCAATGCACAATTTAACAAGTAATAGAAACCTCATAATCGGTTCTCGAAACATTCTCTGTGACTTTTGAGATGGATCACCCACCCACTGTTTTCGTCTCTCATGCCAAGCTACCTCAGCTGCATCATAAGGTCATCCTCATTATCTCAAAAAGCATTTGTGCATAGAATTTTAGACAACAGTTAGTATCCAAATGAAAAACAATGCAGTCTTTTTTGGCAAGCTTGTCTTTGGGAGGCAATAATTTGACACTGCAAGGAGAAAACACTCCATAGTAAATCAATTAAACATAAATTGATCTTTTATGCTATGCTAGAAGGTTCAAATCTCATACATGATTTATTCAGACCTCACCCATGACCACACAGTGATAACAGATAAAAGACATATAATGTCATACAACTCTAGCATCAAGAAATTACATGCCATTGCCAGAGGAAAATCACACCTTCAATAAACAGTTAAAAGTATCAGAAAGAAAGCTTTAACTTTCTTGCCTGAAAATATTTAGACCCCCAATTCATCTTTGACTGCCTGTGATGACTCAAACTTTAGATGCTAATTATGTTAAAAATAAGACCAAAACCAATTAACCCTCCAACTTTACCTCCAAAGTCGATTAGGACCTCATATTTCAATTTGGTTCAATAAGACCCTTATAAAGTTTGAAATTAAGCATAAAGCCCGATTATTTCCCTTATATTAGAGAACGTGGTGGCATGTGAAACACCAAAATATTAATATAGCATCCATTGTCTAAAACATGAATTAAAGGTTCGAAAATAAAACTCTATAAATTCTAAATATGAACCGTAAATTGGGAATTTTTATCTTTTTTGTACCTTTAATGCTTGTTTCAGACAACGAATATTATATTAGGCTAACATCTGTGTTTCATGTGCCAATCCTACTCTAATTTGAAGAAAATGCTCAATTGCTCAATTTCAAACTTTGTAAGGGCCTATTTGAGGGTCTAGTTTGTTAGTAGTATGCCCTAGAGCATATCATTTAATATGTATCTTGTACATATTTTTAATAATAAAAGGCATTTCCACTTTTCCGTTTACATAATATATTTATGTGTAATAGAAAAGGTCCATTGATATTTTGTTAGAAATATTATTCTTAAGTTGTTAAGAATATGAGTGACAATATTTCTAGCACAAAGTATCATAAATAGGTTCACAATCGAGGATACTTCATAATAAGGACATGACTTATCCAGAAAGATTGTATTCATGTTTGTTCCCAAGTTATTTATATGAGATATAAATAAGATGGAATGGTGAGTCTCATGCCATATAACAAACATGATAGGCACTTATAAATGATAAGTAGGCCGAACCAGTGACACTTATGACAAGCACATGGAGTTTACTCTTGTCAATGTTTTGTCATAAATCATATCAGTGCATATAATCTTTAGACCTGAGATAGCACAGTTATCTTGTATATAGGTAGTTTGAGTTTGATCTCGCTTTCATACTTGTACTATGTATGGGTATATGGGCATGTGTTGGCTCACTAGTTATATATGGAGGTAGGTGTTGATCAAGATGGAATCTGTTCCTCTAAGTAAATAGAGATAAAATCCTATGTTCATTTAATTGTTCTTGATGTTTCAAGTTCTGGCAGACAGATAGATTTATTCGTAAAAGAGTTTCGATGAGAAAATCTTTTAATCAAGAACTGAATTAAAAGAGAACATAATATTCATAGCAAATGGAGTTTGACATAAACCATGACTCGGCTTGAGTTGGGATTTTGTAATGAGAGATTTTAGTGCATGGTAACATATGATTATAGGTTCATTTAAGGTAAATCTTATTACTAATTGGGTGGCCATGGCATGCTATGCTAGGTGTTAACCATGGTCTATGAGATTCATAAAATGATTAAGAGAAATCATTTATGGTAAGAAAGAGTTCGATGATATTAAGAGTTGATATCATGTCTCATTGCCAATTAGTGATGAGCCTAGTAAGTCACACACATACACAAGTTATCACCTATTTAAATATGATTTAATTAATTAATTAAAGAGTTTAATTGATTAATTAAATAGATTTGGTTTGCAATAAAATTGCAAAGTCCCTAGCATGACTTGAAACCAAATCTAGATTATTGGATGTGTAGTATAAATTAAATTTATATTTAAAGTGTTTAAATATGAATTTAATTGATGAGAAATTAATTAATAGAGATTAATTAATTAATTTATATTTGATATAAATTAATTAGAAGAAGAAAATAATTATTTTGGGTTAAGAACTCAAAATTAAGACACAGGGGCATTTTGGTCATTTCACAGTGTGACACGTGGCACCATGAGATGGTGACACATGGCTTAACACATAAGCTTGCCAAATATTTTTAATCATGTAAGATGATTAAAATCAAGATTAAATATAGGTTTGACACTTGGCACAATGTGATTGGGTCACTTAAACCTAGAGCTAATCAAAAGGTGACATGTGGCTAGGGTTTAATGTGTTAACCTAGCTATTTAAGTGTGGTTATAAATGGAAAACATAACCAGCAGCCTCTCCTCTCAATTGTCACGCCACTTTGAGCCTCTCCAGCCATTCTTCTTCATCTCTCATCAATTCAAAGAGATTAGCCATCAATCTCTTGAATTAAGAACACTATAAATTGTTTCTAGTGTCCTGTTTACATCTTTAATCTCTTAAAAGGCAGAACTTGATTTTCTAATTAATAGAAAAAGCTTTTAGAAGCTATTCAAGGGCTGCCATAGGTGTTCTTGGTGTGGACAAGCTAGAGGGACAACATCTGGTGTCCTGAAGATGAATTTCAAAGGCGCAGACACGCTGCAGCACATCAAGAGGTTAGTGTAATCGTTCTTGATTTAATCTAGGGTTCTAAAATTAATCTGATTAATTTTAAAATCTTAAATGGCAAATACAGATCCAAAAACATATTAAAAGAGTTTTAATATGTTGTTTATTATTGAAATCAAATAGATAAAAATAAATCTTGCATGGTGCATGTGACCCTAGGTGAAAATTTTTGAATTCAATGGTATAATTTTGTGTTTTTCACGCTTCCGTTCCTTCAATTGGTATCAGAGCCACTATATTTGCCATTTAGATTGTTGATTATATAATTTAATTGTGTGTTTGATCATGAGATCAAGAGATTCATTGCTGGTTGGATCATGAGATGTGGCGTCACACATGGAGAAGCCACCATTGGTGGCGGCAACAATGGTTCCATGGGTGATTCAAGGTTTGGCTTTTAATTCTGCAATTGTTGTATGATCTAAGGCCTATTCTTTGACTAATTAAAGTGTTTAATTAGTTGTTTTAATCACACAATTAAATTATGATTCAAATCAGAATTTTAAAAAATGTTTGAATGTGATTCAAATCTGAATTTTAAAAGTTGTTTGAATGAGATTCAAATCTGAATTTTTAAAGTTGTTTGAATCATATTTAAATCTAATTTTTTAAAATTGATTCAATAAAATTCAGATCTGATTTTTTAAAAAATATTTGAATGTGATTCAAATCTGATTTTTTAAAAAATGTTTGAATGTGATTCAAATCTGAATTTTTGAAGTTGTTTGAATGTGATTCAAATCTGAATTTTTAAATTTGTTTGAATGAGATTCAAATCTGAATTTTTAAATTTATTTGAATCATATTCAAATCTGAATTTTTAAGTTGAATATGAGATATTCAATTTAATTTAAGAATATATGTTTTATTTAATTGTTAAATAGTGATATGCATGATGGATGATCATGGACTATAAAATACCAATGTGATTGGATTTATTTCTTTTATGTTTCTTTGGGATTGTAAATTAATTAATTTATTTTAATTTATTTTGGGCATGTATTATTAAGTTTGTAATATTTTTTGGGTTGTAATTTCATTTATTTAAGTTCTTGTAAATTCGCCTTGGTATGCCAAGGATTACTATGTAATATTGGATTGCAAGAAGTTCAAGGAGGTCAAGAGCATTGGTGGGACCAGTGGGAGGAATTCAATATCAAGTGTTGATTATGTACTCCTTCAGCAACTCTTGTAAAATGAATGAATGAAATGCACCTAGGAATGCCCTGATTCAATTCTTGGTGGCTCAGAATTGAATCCCTTAGAAAGTCCATGATCATACCATATTTACTGCTTATCCATGAATGCATGAGATGTATGGGAATGTATGCAATTATATGATATATGCATGCTAAATGGATAATGTGCAAAGTGAGACCTTAATAGTAATTAGGATGGCTATAAAATCTTCCAAACAAATGATTAAGTTGGAAATGCTATAATTAAAGTAATTATAACATAAGCCCTCCATTTGGGCAATTATTTTAAGAAATTTTAAATAGTTGCATGAGATGCAATTAATTTAAGAGATTTTCTTAAGAATATCATGAGATGCTGTAAATATGTAAATGGTTTGGTGGCCAATATTGGATGTACCTGAGGACATTAAAATTATTTGCATAATTACTGGCTCAATGGGATCAACTTAACTAATGCAAGATAAGTCAATATTGGATGTACCTGAGATTTTGAGCATTAGGGGCTAGCAAATGGATTGAACCTCACATGAGATGTGATGGGCAAGGAGTTGCTCACTTATAGTTTATTGTAATTCCAATAATGGATGTACCTGAGGATGATCAATAGAATTATAAGAATTCAATCACCCACTAGAAATCCATCCAACTAGGATTTCCGTTTTCTACTTTGGAAGTGTAGGATTCGCTAAGTTAGTGGGAGGACCAATTTGATTAAAAGACCATAATCATTTTGGTTAATTACATGATACATTTACTAATTAATCTGGTTATTTTCTGCAGTTAATTTTCTGATAAAAATGAGCACAAAACAACCACCACCATCCAATATCCTTGCAAGCATACTTGATCACAACAGGTTGACAGACCTAATCATCTGATTGGCTAAGAAATTTGAAACTTGTCTCAACCTTGAACATTTAGGATATGTTCTAGATTCAAATGTTCTGGTCCCTTACCTCCAGAGGCCACACAAGAGGAACATGATACTTTGGACAAGTGGAAGGAGCATGATATGAGAGCTAAGTGTTACATGCTTGCTTCCATGAGTAATGAGTTACAGAAGCAACATGAGAACATGCAGAGTGCTAGTGAGATCCTCCTTCACCTACAAGAGTTGTATGGTGAGCACAGCAGGAATGCTAGGTATGAGATATCTAGACAGCTATTCCGCATCGGGATGTCCGAGGGATGTAATGTTGGGGATCATGTCCACAAGATGATTCGGCTGATTGAGCGGTTGGAACATCTTGACTTCAACATGGATTTCCAACTACAAACGGATTTGATCCTTGATCCTTCCTCGAGTCTTTTGGGAATTTTGTGACAAATTTCCATATGACTAAACAGAATGCACCTTAGCTGAATTACTCAACATGCTGGTTATTGCCCAAAAGAATATGCCAGCAATAAAGGAAAAGAGGTAGCTTTGTTGCATCTTCTTCACTGGAAAGTCCAACAAGAAGAAGGGCAATAAGAAAAAGAAACCTCGATTCTGGTCCTTCCAAGAAAATAGCTAAGCAGAAAAGGAAGACTAAAGTCGATGAAGGCAAAGGAAAGTGTTTCCACCGCCAAAAGGATGGGCATTGGAAAAGGAACCGCCTGCAGTATCTTGCTTCTCTGAAGGACAAGAAGGATACACCTTCGGAAGGTATGTCCATATCTTGTTATTTAGATTCGATGATACTCATAGTTCATCTACGACTTGGGTTTTAGATATCGGTGCAGTTCTCACATTTCTAATGATATGCGGGAACTAGCAAACAAGAGTACTTGCGTTCTCAAGATATTAGAGTCCGGATTGGCAATGGCTCAACTGTTGAAGCTTTAGCCATAGGATCTAAATCTTTTTACATGTTTGGACATGTTTTGTGTTTGGATAATATTTTATATGTACCTGATGCTTTTAAGAACATCATTTCAATATCTAGTTTGACTAGAAATGGCTATGAATTTCAGTTCACAGATGATGTTTGTAATATTTATTTTGGAAATAAATATGTTGGTTCGGGTTATATGAATGATGGTCTTTATTATTTAGATAATAATGACAAACACAAATTGAATGCAAGTGATCTAAAAGAATACAATGCCATGGTGAAAACCAACTCAAGTTCAAAATATATTTGGCACTTAAGGTTATGTCATGTTGCAGAAGATAGGATTGCAAAATTGGAGAAAATGGGGATTCTATCCTCATTGGGCTCTGAGCCTACTCCAACTTGTGAATCTTGCCTTCAAGGCAAAATGACTAGATCACCCTTTGTTGGACAAGGGCTAAGAGCTGAAAATATTTTGGAACTAATACATAGTGATGTATGTGGTCCGTTTAAAGAAATGGCTAGAGGGGGCTTTCATTATTTTATTACCTTTACTGATGATAAATCAAGGTTTGGGTATTTGTATTTGATGAAATACAAACATGAATCCTTTGAAAAGTTCAAAGAATTTAAATCTGAAGTAGAAAATCAAACAGGAAAAAATATTAAAGCTCTTCGATCAGATCGTGGAGGTGAATATTTGAGTACTGAATTTTATGAATACTTGAGAGAGCATGGCATTGTTTCTCAGCTGACTCCTCCAGGAACACCACAGCTGAATGGTGTATCTGAAAGGAGAAATCGTACCCTATTGGATATGGTACGTAGTATGATGAGCTATACTAATATGTCAATCTCCTTTTGGGGATTTGCATTAGAATCAGCTTTATATATTCTGAATAGGATTCCATCAAAATCAGTTTCTTCCACACCTTATGAGATATGGCATGGAAGAAAACCAAGTCTTAAGCATGTTAAGATTTGGGGTTGTCCAGCTTATATCAAAAAGCTGAACACTGATAAATTAGAGACCAGATCAGAAAAAGGTCGATTTGTTGGATATCCAAAAGATAGTTTTGGATATTATTTTTATTTGCCTACTTCACAAAAGGTTGTGATAAGTAGAGATGCCACATTTCTTGAACAACAGTTTGTTCAAGAAGGAGGCAAAGGAAGGCAAATAGAGTTAGAATTGGGGAATTCTGACCAACCAATGCATCGATGGATATAGATCCATCTAGTCAACCTATACCCATTGATGAAACATCTACACTGTTCCTCGTAGAACAACTGTGGGTATCTCACCCTCCAGTGAGATATGGTTTTCTTCATGAAGAAGAACAAGAGTTGTCTACTCATGAAGAAGAACAAGAGTTGTCTACTCATGAAGAAGTAGATCATGGAGATGATCCACTTACCTATGAAGAAGCTATATCAGATATAGACTCTTCAAAATGGATTGATGCTATGAAATCGAGATTGATTCCATGTATAAGAATCAAGTTTGGGATCTTGTTGACCCACTGAAGGTATTGTACCTATAGGGAACAAATGGGTTTTCAAGAAGAAAATTGGTTACGATGGAAAGGTAGAGACCTATAAGGCAAGGCTAGTAGCGAAGGGTTTCGCCAAAGGCAAGGAATAGACTATGAGGAGACTTTCTACTTTGTTGTCATGCTTAAATCAATTAGGATTTTATTAGCAATAGTGCATACTATGATTATGAGATTTGGCGGATGGATGTCAAAGCGACTTTTCTCAATGGATACATTGAAGAAAACATTTTCATGGAACAACCTAGGGGATTTGAATCCCAAGATGGTTCCAAAGTATGCAAGCTAAAGCGATCCATTTATGGGTTGAAACAAGCTTCGAGGAGTTGGAACATCCGTTTTGATGAAGCCATTAAATCTTTTGGTTTTATCAAAAATGAGGATGAGCCATGTGTATATAAGAAGGTTAGTGACAGTGCTATCACTTTCCTTGTCTTATATGTGATGACATACTATTGATGGGTAATGATACAGGTATGTTGACGACTATAAAGGTATGGTTGTCAAATACATTCTCCATGAAAGACTTAGGGGAGGCAACCTATATTCTTGGGATTCGCATCTATAGAGATAGAGCGAAAAGAATAATTGGTTTATCCCAAAGTCTATACTTGGAAAAGGTGTTAAAAAGGTTTAACATGCTTAATTCCAAGAGAGGATTGTTACCAGTGAGACATGGTATCCACCTTTCTAAAGAGATGTCTCCAAAGACACCTGAAGAAAGAGATAAGATAGCCAGGATTCCATATGCTTCGGCTATTGGAAGTTTAATGTATGCAATGTTGTGTACTAGGCCGGATATCGCATATCTCGTTAGTTTGACTAGCGGTATCAATCCAATCCAGTTTGGAACATCGATAGTCACAAGAATATCCTTAAGTACTTGAGAAGAACTAAGGATTTATTCTTGATTTATGGAGGTGGAGACTTGCAATTGGATGGTTATATCGATTCGATTTCCAATCGGATATCGATGATAGAAAGTCTACCTCTGGATATGTGTTCATTTGTAATGGAGGTGCGATCGGTTGGAAGAGTTCCAAACAGAGCACGCATTGCAGATTCCACTCGAGGTCGAGTATATTCTCGCATCGATGTCGCAAAGGAAGTCTGTTTGGATAAAGAAGTTCGTGATGTAACTTACATGAGTTCCTTCCATTGAGTCAACGGTTCCATTACACCGTGACAACAATGGAGCGATCATACAGCTAAGGAACCAAGGTCTCACGTAAATCCAAACACATAGAAAGGCGCTACCACATTATCGGAGAAATAGTTGGGCGGCGATGTAGCCATGCAGAAAATAGCATCGGTGAAAATCCAGTGATCCATTCACTAAGCCTATGTCACGACTCAGTTAGACCGACATCTTGAGAAGATAGGTCTAAGATATTGTAATGAATGGCTCTAGTGCTAGTGGGAGATTGTTAGTAGTATGCCCTAGAGCATATCATTTAGTATGTATCTTGTACATATTTTTAATAATAAAAGGCATTTCCACTTTTCCGTTTACATAATATATTTATGTGTAATAGAAAAGGTCCATTGATATTTTGTTAGAAATATTATTCTTAAGTTGTTAAGAATATGAGTGACAATATTTCTAGCACAAAGTATCATAAATAGGTTCACAATCGAGGATACTTCATAATAAGGACATGACTTATCCGGAAAGATTGTATTCATGTTTGTTCCCAAGTTATTTATATGAGATATAAATAAGATGGAATGGTGAGTCTCATGCCATATAACAAACATGATAGGCACTTATAAATGATAAGTAGGCGAACCGGTGACACTTATGACAAGCACATGGAGTTTACTCTTGTCAATGTTTTGTCATAAATCATATCGATGCATATAATCTTTAGACACGAGATAGCACAGTTATCTTGTATATAGGTAGTTTGAGTTTGATACTGCTTTCATACTTGTACTATGTATGGGTATATGGGCATGTGTTGGCTCCTGCTAGTTATATATGGAGGTAGGTGTTGATCAAGATGGAATCTGTTCCTCTAAGTAAATAGAGATAAAATCCTATGTTCATTTAATTGTTCTTGATGTTTCAAGTTCTGGCAGACAGATAGATTTATTCGTAAAAGAGTTTACGATGAGAAAAATCTTTTAATCAAGAACTGAATTAAAAGAGAACATAATATTCATAGCAAATGGAGTTTGACATAAACCATGACTCCAAATTTGAGTTGGGATTTTGTAACAGAGAGATTTTAGTGCATGGTAACATATGATTATAGGTTCATTTAAGGTAAATCTTATTACTAATTGGGTGGCCATGGCATGCTATGCTAGGTGTTAACCATGGTCTATGAGATTCATAAAATGATTTAGAGAAATCATTTATGGTAAGAAAGAGATCTGATGATATTAAGAGTTGATATCAATTCTCAATGCCAATTAGTGAAGAGCCTAGTAAGTCACACACATACACAAGTTATCACCTATTTAAATATTATTTAATTAATTAATTAAAGAGATTAATTGATTAAGTAAATAGATTTGGTTTGCAATAAAATTGCAAAGTCCTAGCATGACTTGAAACCAAATCTAGATTATTGGATGTGTAGTATAAATTAAATTTATATTTAAAGTGTTTAAATATGAATTTAATTGATGAGAAATTAATTAATAGAGATTAATTAATTAATTTATATTTGATATAAATTAATTAGAAGAAGAAAATAATTATTTTGGGTTAAGAACTCAAAATTAAGACACAGGGGCATTTTGGTCATTTCACAGTGTGACACGTGGCACCATGAGATGGTGACACATGGCTTAACACATAAGCTTGCCAAATATTTTTTAATCATGTAAGATGATTAAAATCAAGATTAAATATAGGTTTGACACTTGGCACAATGTGATTGGGTCACTTAAACCTAGAGCTAATCAAAAGGTGACATGTGGCTAGGGTTTAATGTGTTAACCTAGCTATTTAAGTGTGGTTATAAATGGAAAACATAACCAGCAGCCTCTCCTCTCAATTGTCACGCCACTTTGAGCCTCTCCAGCCATTCTTCTTCATCTCTCATCAATTCAAAGAGATTAGCCATCAATCTCTTGAATTAAGAACACTATAAATTGTTTCTAGTATCCTGTTTACATCTTTAATCTCTTAAAAGGCAGAACTTGATTTTCTAATTAATAGAAAAAGCTTTTAGAAGCTATTCAAGGGCTGCCATAGGTGTTCTTGGTGTGGACAAGCTAGAGGGACAACATCTGGTGTCCTGAAGATGAATTTCAAAGGCGCAGACACGCTGCAGCACATCAAGAGGTTAGTGTAATCGTTCTTGATTTAATCTAGGGTTCTAAAATTAATCTGATTAATTTTAAAATCTTAAATGGCAAATACAGATCCAAAAACATATTAAAAGAGTTTTAATATGTTGTTTATTATTGAAATCAAATAGATAAAAATAAATCTTGCATGGTGCATGTGACCCTAGGTGAAAATTTTTGAATTCAATGGTATAATTTTGTGTTTTTCACGCTTCCGTTCCTTCATAGTTAACTTTAATGATACAGATGGGGGCCCTAATTTGGACTTTAAACCTAAAAATAACAATTTAACTGTATGTAATCAGCCACCAATTATACTATCATGCCACTATTATCAAAACCTAAGTTTTGCTTAAATTTAAGTGGAATCAAACATCAGCCATTAGTCATACCCACTCCAACATTTCTAGGAGTTAGATGCTCAACTTGGTGAAAGTTTGACCAAAATTCTTTGAAAACTTACTTTACAGAATGGTTTACAATCCTTAAAAATATTATTAACACATGATTAGTTGTGATGCTGGACAAGTAACAATGGCGTGGACAGCAACTTTTTGGATTTCACAACACAAACAAACTTCCTTAGACAATGTACATCTACATGAAGAGACATACCATGGTTAACAAACACATCTTTCTCGGAAGAATTCTCTTTGCTGGAGTTATTTGAACCTCTCAAATGCCCATTCTCATGGGAACGTGAATTGCTTTCATTGATCTCCATCGTTTCCACTCTGGACATTGCAGACAACCATCGCCTTTTTAACCACTATTCTGCACAAATCATAAAATAAAGCACCACCACATAAGATACAAATCAAAAACATCACAGGCTAAACATGAATGTATGATTAAGTGAAAAGATGGAAATACAAGAATTTAATTCCATTAGAAGAAAAAGTAATTTTAAACAAAAGTTAAAGATTGGAAATTGACAAAAATTTTTCCTTGAAGACCATAAATTATATGTTATGTGCTTAACTCAACTCAACTAAACATTTATCCCAAAAATTTGGAGTCGGAAGCTTTTGCAAAACGCCTTAGTTTGGCAGCTTTTGTGATGCGTCCCACATTGGCTCTGCAGGGAGGTCTTGAGTATTATATATATGGGTTTGCAAACCTCCCCTTTGAGCTAGCTTTTGAGGTGTAGTTAAGCAGGTTCATATCATTTTGGAATTCAGAAGGAGCCCACATCATCTACCTCGACAATTTTTTTATTCACTTGTAAAATCCACACATCAACATGGACTCATGATCTAAACCCATCAGATATAATTGAAACAAAATCAATCACTATAAAACAAATTGATGAACATAATTAAAAATATAATACAACTTCAAAAAAAAAAAAAAAGGTTCAAAGTTCAAAATTTAGTCCCTAAAATCATCTCAGGCATTTGTAGTAACCAAACAAACGCACACTTCGCTTTTAAACTCAGGGACAAGTTTCTGAAGAGGGAGGAGGAAAAAAAAAGAGTTTTGTCATTGCAAGTCCCCACAAGCTATACGTAATTATCCTCCATCCAAGGATCTCAGCATCGATGACTCTACTGGGCAAACTATACAATAATCTATTAATATACAAAGTTAAGAGATTGAAGCCAATTCCATAAAACCAGAGACTAAAAACTTTCGACCCATAACCTCACCACAAGGTCCAAACAAAGCATTGATTTTTCGATCAAACAGTGTTTGAGCTAGAGCAAACCATCAATTAAATTAACCAAAACAGAGAAACCAAATTATCAAATCAACCAATAAAGTCACAATAAGCAGCTCAAAACTCACTCTTCAAACTTCTTCAATTCACTTGCACAAGACCAACCATTAACATGAAAATACACGTATACCCAATCGATGGATAAAAACGAGGGAAAACCAGTATAATTCACATGATTGGCATTGAATTTTAAAGATCAATTAAAAAAAAAAAAAACCACCTAAACAACAATAACCCATGTCGAATTTTTTTTACCAGAGAGAGACGAGAGAAGAAAGGTACCTTCTTTTCGACTAGGAACCGTCTGGAACAGTGGCAAGGAGGGTTTTGAAAGTGAGGTTTTCGCCCGAAGAGAGCACTTACTTTGGCCGTTCGCTCAGTCTTTAGCCGTCTCAAGTGTAATAAGAAGATTCGAGAATTTAGCCAGAATGGAAATGCGAAAATTAAAAGGAGGCAAAAAGTAATAGATTCTCCACTGGGGGAAGGATTTTGGATCTTATGTGCTCTGAAGGTCCAATCTATGTGGCGAAACCAGTTCGCTACACGTGGCTATATATCAGTCGATTGATTAGGATAACTGGCTCCACACAAGGCCCTTGATAAAGAAAAATTTTATTAAATGCATCTAGAATTAAAAAAATAAAAATAATGAACTTATATTTTTCTAAATTTTAATTTTAATTTCAATTTTAATTTATTTTATTTTATTAATTCTGAACTCGAATTAGACCATGACCATATCTAAACTGAGATCCTAAACGCAATATAAAAAAAAAAACTACAATTTTTCATAATCAAATTTAGAAAAAGCCTGGAAATGGAAAAGGCTTCAGACTTCTCAGGATTAGGCCTTCTGGGTCTTTATATGTGCATGATGTGAGGCTACCAGCCCATTACCTCCTGGGACTCGCGGCCCTTTGTAGGCTAGCCCAACTACTAGAAATGATTTAGTTTAATTGTCTTTGAGTTTATTGATTTGGGCCAAAATTTTTTGAACTAATTGGGTCTGGCCTGGGCATTATAATTAATATTAAAAAGTGATAAGGGCTATCCGTAAGTATATATCTAATATTAAATTTGGCTTAGCACTTGCATATAGCACAGTAACGTTAGTACAGCATCAACATGTGTTGCCATGAGGACTCATAAAATTTAAGAGGCTGAGATTGAAATATTTGCATTAAGAATAAAAAAAATAAAAGGATTTATAAATCATAAACCTAATTATTAAAAATAAATTGATTTACGCTCAAAGTTTTTTCTAAATATTATTTAGATTAGTTGGATTCTGAGTGCTACATATTACAGTATAAGAATTTTTATCAATGAATTTTTTTCTTTCATAATCTTATAAAAAATCTTTTAGTAATTTCATTTACTAACAGATTACAAATAAATTTCTTCAGTTACACTAAGTGTTTGTTTGGTATTGCTTTTAAAAGTCTAAAACTATTTTTCTGAATAAAAGTATCATTTTAGATGCTATTAAAAAATATATTTTCAAAAAAGTAATTTTATTATTTTAGTATTGTTATGATTAAAATTTATCAAATTTAATTTTAAATTATTTTTTAATACTCTCTAACTAGTATATATAAAAAAGTAATTTTTTCAACGATAATATCAAACAGACCCTAAATCTCGTTAGTAATCAACTCAAAGTATATGACTTCATATAATACGCCTCAAAGTCCAAACTAATTCATAAAGGGATCGGATCCTATGGGTCTAAGTTAAACCTGAATTCATAATTCTAAGCAATTAGATACAGAGTGTTCGAACAGAACACAGAATGATTTGATAAGACTAAAAGGGAAATCAGAGAGAATTATATTAGAAATCAGACACAGACTATTGAGATGCATTGTATCTCCACCAAGAATGTCACTTAATAATGTATTGCGTTTATGTAATACATGGAATAAAATAGCTAGATATTTATTGGCAAAATCCTGAATGTGGGAGAAATGCATTATCATTTGCCCTATAAATAAGACTCATGACACCTGTCAAAGTACACAATTTCATTCTTCTAATTTTCTTTCAATTTACCTTTTTCTCTTCAGGCATTTACTGACTATATTGGAATGGTCTCGCTCAAGCCACAGACCTCACATTTCTTTTTATTTCAAGTTATAGATGAGTCATTTACCAACCCAAAAATTACAGGCAACATCATGTCTTGAGCATTATGATGGCACAAAGCTTCCATATCATATGCTTTTGACAATCATCTTTCACCAGAACATAAAAGGAGTACAGTATCTTTCATAATATGAATTGCAAATTGCAAACAGGACAGCCAGCGATTCTGCTAGCACTCAAAGTAAGGTGGCATATATTTTATTGTTCATATATGTCTCCTAATTTGGTATCCATTTGTACGTTCTACCGTAAAGAGTAAAGAGAATAAAGTGCTCAAATAGATAACATTTCTATTCTTGAGAATTAAACACTCATATTTATTTAAAAAATAAAAATATTAAACTACTCATACTAAATCACCATTGATTTAATGCTTATTTATTTATTCAGTAGTTAAAATGCTTTTTAGCAAATGCATGGTCCATTCATGTCTTAATTAATAGTCATTTGATTTGATTGTTTGTACTAAACATTCAATTAATGCGAGTTCTAGCTTCTAATCAAATATTACCCACCATTTATCTATTAATTATAAGTTATAGTACAATGAACAAAACCTACCCATTAAACTATTTTTATATATATTTTTTCATAATCTCTTTTGCTTTCCAATTTCTAAATTGATCTTTGTAAAAATCACAATTATTTTTGGAGAGATTCTTAATTTATCATGCTAGTGTATAGGAGAGCTACTTTTCAGCCATATTGTTTTATTATGACACATATTTTCCTTATTATTTATCTTTTAATAATAAATGTCACATTTATACTCTATTTATAAAATAACTTGTATATGAAAATATTTTTTATTATTTAATTATAATATTAAATTAATAATATGTATTTATAATTAAGAAATATTTTAATATTTAAATATTCGTGTATAAATATTTTCATATTTAATAATTGAGAAATTCTTACTTAAATCGAGCCAATCATAAATTTAAGATACAATCACATCCTAAATAATTATCAAAGCCTAAAAGATAAATAGTCATTGGATTATTAATTACTGTTAATGAAGATTTTTATTAACGGCATTTAAGATTACACCATTTTCTTAAAAAATAGTTTTAAACTTCCAACCTCAAACAGTTGCTCTCTTTCTTTCCATAGCCGACACAATAGTGTTAGTGTGACCCATACAAAATCTGCAGTCTCTTGTGGATTTAGTCCACATTTTCGTCTACAATTCAGCCTCTTCTCAATAATTAGAATAATTTCAGGCGCAAAAACCCTACTGCATTAAGTATAATATAGATTCTTACTTGGATCGACAGTCATACCATCTAAATTAATTAAATTATTCGATCTAAATTCATTATTATAAATATAAAAAATTCTTGTTACTTTAAAAATACGTATTAATTTTAATATAACTCATGACTCCTGCTGATAATCTTAATTAGTGTAAGAACTTAATCATTCCAATCATGTTCTTGTGTGAAAGAAATGGATCCCAGGTTTTAACATACATGGACTAGCAACTTTGGTCACTCAAATCATATGTCCATGCACACTTATAGATAATCAAATCAAACATGGGACCCATTTTTGATGCCTTATGACCCACTCCATTAATGAAGATCAGAGGTTCAAATACACAATAACTCCTTACTTCATTCAACAAAGTTGACTATATCAGAATCTGACCCACTATTTCATCCTCTATTGTCTAGCAACTTTCATGACAGGGGGGGAAATCAATGGTGAAAAAACTTTAATTTTGGGTTGATCATGATTTCTTTTAATCTTATGGAATGGATTCCCTGAATTTAACCCAAGTCCAGGTTTCTATGGTGACATTTAAGAGATAACTGTACCCCCCCCCCCCCCCCCCCTTTTCTTTTCATGGCTTTCCAACCATGCAGTTGTAGCCCAACAGGGTCTTCTTATAACTGTTGAGAGAAGTAGTTGTGATTGAGAAATTTATATATATTATTTATTACTTAGTCTAATTCACTTAGCCAGTGTTATGGTACTGTTTCTTTGAACCTGTAAAACCTCATTTTATCTATTTTGATTATGAACTTTCATTTGGTTTGAAGTTCTTTTCAAGGACCCACCAATTATTTTGATTATATCAACTGTACTATGCCATACTTTCCTCCATGAAACATTGCTTTCTCTTGCTTCTCTCTCTCTTTCTCTTCATGCATTTATATGCATAATCATTCTTTTCTCTACATCTTGCTACTTCCTCCTACATGGCCCTCTTCCTCTTACTACTTCTCACTCTTATGATTCCTTCATCAAGCTTTGCTCAATGGCCACCTTCTCCTGGCTACTGGCCAAGTTCTAGGTTCAGATCAATGAGCTTTTATCAAGGGTATAGAAATCTCTGGGGTTACACACATCAATTCGTAGACCAAAATGCATTAACAATCTGGTTAGATAGTACCTCAGGTCATGCATTGAGCACTTCTTTAATTGATGTTGTAAGTAAGCTTTTATTTATTTATTTTTTTGGGCAATTTACTGATTGTTTCTTTCTGTCATTCCTCTGAAACTTTATTGCAGGAAGTGGATTCAAATCTGTTAAACCATTTCGATCTGGGTACTTTGGTGCTTCCATTAAGGTCCAACCAGGTTACACTGCAGGAGTTATAACAGCTTTCTATGTGAGGATTGGACTAAGCTACATACTCTTTCTTGATTACAAGTTTTCTTTATTCATTTAGCTCCCATTGGGCACGGTGATATAAAGCTCATTGGTTGATTATAAGTTTATTAACATGCATTTCTTCTTAATAGGCTAATTGATAATGGGTTAATGGCAGCTTTCAAACAATGAAGCTCACCCAGTGTTGTCCCAAAATAGTCCAAGAGGGGGGTGAATTGGACTTTAACAATTTTTCGGCCCTTGCTTATAGCCTAATGAAAAATCGTGGCTTTGTTCAACTATGTGATTCTTCTATGTAAAAAGAAAGTAATATGTGCTTTAACAATGTGTTCCTAAGTTGCAATTCAATTCTCAATCAATGTATATGGCAATATCTAACAAATCATTCATCAACCAATTTTCTCAAGTCACTCAATATGTCCACAAATTTATCAACTCAATCTATTTAATCAACATTCAATATTATGTATATGAGAAAAGAAATTTAAATTGCTCAAAAGTAAAGAGGTAAAGGTTAGAGAGATCAAACACAAGGATTTTATAGTGGTTCGGCTTAACTAGCCTACATCCACTCTCTCAAAGAACCCTCTTTGAGTCTTCTCTCCACTATTTGCTCTTTTGAAGGCAAGAGACCAAAAGCCCTTTACAATTTCTCAACACCAAGCTTTTACACCAAGGTAGCTTGAAACCTTCACAAGTGCTATCACAAGCACTTACACTCCCAAGCTTCAATAGGTGCTTGTACAACCTCTCTTGAATGCAATTCAATATTTCAACACTCACTCTTACTCAATACAAATCAAACTATAAAGAAGAGATGAGTTGATTTGCCAATGGAAGCTCAAAATCTTAAATGCTCTTGAATGAAAGCAATAAATGAAAAATCAATGTTGGAGTTCAAATGTAGGCTTTCATTAAGTGTAAATGAAGTAGAGAATATGTATTTATAGTCCCAAATTATTTTAGACCGTTTGAAACCCTTTTGAACGTTACACACCGCCAAGACAAAATAGCCGTTATTTTGTCCTTTTGTGCAGTTGAGCAACTACGATAAATTAGCAAACTAATAAAATTTTAGGAGCGATCGATGGCGGTTAGTAAACTAACATTTTTAGCAAACTCATTAGCAAACTAAAAAATTTAGCAAACCAGTTAGCAAACTAAGTCAACAGCTGCATGTCTCAACTTGCAATGCAAAATGATTTAGACCTTTAAAAAATGTTTCAATAATTGTGTTCAAGGTCATGATGAGAAAAAGTAATCAGAAAATAAATTTTCATTTTTGAGCTCCATATGACTAAATTCTCATCTATTCTTTTTCACAAAAAGGCCTAAGACTCTAACACTATACTCTTCATACCTTTTCTTTGAGTCTTGGCTTCCATAGTCTTTTTCTCATTTTGGATTTGTCTTGGAATGCCTTTGAGTATCTTTTCTTCTTAGATGCAACTTCAAAGGTTCTTTATGCATAAGACAAAGAATCTACACATCACTTAAAGGTTAGGTTAGATTCTCTTTGAGTTTTGTTATCATCAAAATCAATGCTCATTTTGAGCTACACGGGGTCAACACCCAGGATTCCATGATGAAGTGGACATAGAATTTCTTGGGACAACATTTGGGAAGCCTTATACATTGCAGACCAATGTTTACATAAGAGGAAGTGGGGATGGAAGAATCATTGGAAGAGAAATGAAGTTTCATTTATGGTTTGATCCAACCCAAAATTTTCACCATTATGCCATTCTTTGGACTCCCAAGGAGATAATGTAAGTTCTTTATCATCTTCAATAGCATTTACTGCTTAATTCAGCACTTAAAGCGGCTATATGCAAATGCCTAATTCTAAATTCCAGAGGACATGTCCTAGACAAATAGTCCAATGATCAAATACTTGTCACATTCCCTTAACTGGGCTCTCTACTTTCTAATATTCTGCAAGAAACAGAGGGGTTATGGATAAATAAAATTATTATGCTTGGAATTCTCATCTGATGAAAAAAAAAAAATCAACCTTTTCACCATTTGGGAAAGAAAGAAAAGAAGAAAATATTAGGGCCTATGAGCGAATAGAAAATGAAGATAGCAATTCCAATTTCAAGAAAGAAAATCTATAACGGTTTATGCTATAGCCTGGCAGTTGAAATATCTTATTGGGTCTTGATGTAATTTTCATTTGTATTATTTCAGATTCCTTGTTGATGATGTGCCCATAAGGAGTTACCCTAGGAAAAGTGATGCAATTTTTCCAATGAGGCCAATGTGGGTTTATGGTTCAATATGGGATGCCTCTTCTTGGGCTACTGAAGATGGAAAATACAAAGCAGATTATAGGTATCAACCATTTGTTGCAAGGTACACCAATTTCAAAGCAGCTGGTTGCTCAGCCTATTCACCTGCCCGGTGCCGCCCAGTCTCCGCCTCTCCTTTCCGTTCCGGCAGACTTACAAGGCGGCAATATAGAGCCATGAGATGGGTTCAAAGTCACCATATGGTGTATAACTATTGTATGGACCCCAAGAGAGATCATTCCCTAACACCTGAGTGTTGGCATTAAAAGTGAAAACTTGGAACGCTAACTTGTCCCATGCATAGAAAATCACTTAAAAAAAAAAAAAGAAGTTTTACTTGTCTTGTGATTCTTTTCTTTTCCTTTATTTTTTGTCTTTGTGTTCTTTTATTTATAAAGGTGTCATGAGAAAGGTCCTTGCTACATGCAAGAATTATTCTGCAGAAGGTAGTTGAACGTCTTCCAAAAATGATGAAAATTGGAAAATTATGTGAGATTTTTCATGTTCATTTTTGACAAGGTTCTCTTAGTGTACCTTATCAGGTGGAGAAACATAAAATTCGAGTGTGCAGAGGCAAAGAAATAATAAATGAGAGAGGAAATTGGAGTGATGAGGCCAGAAGGATATGGGACCATATGGCGATTTCTCATTATTCAGTGTGCGTCTATGATTATCATTTCATTTCTAAATGAAGCAAAAGTTCTTTTGTTGTTTATGGGGATGTGTTCTAAGTGAAGCAATGCCACCGCCTCTAGCACCAGAAGCAACGACTGCCACACAAGGGATACTACATAAAACTTAGGAAAGCACAAATAAGAAAAACTTAGCAACCTAGAGGACAAACATAGGTTCAAAAGCCAGCCTCAAGCGAAATAGAGCTCCACAAACGACTTCGTCCACCCTAGGACATGGCAACCTAGAAATCATGTTGCTAACGGATAAAAGAGTTAGAACCATGGAAGTACCGGAAAAGGCAATGTATAGCAGCGCTCAGACATCTCATTGTCATATAACTCAGAGGAAACTGGTGACCAATAGAATGATCGATACTTTACGTCCCTTGAAATATCAACCGACAGGGGAAACCCTTAGAATCACACTTTAATTAAAAACTTTACCAGAGTAAATCGACACTAAAACTCTCACCATAAAGCATAGGATCTGCCAACAAAACAACACACATGTAACCTATTTATAGCCCAACTTGGTTGTGGGGAGAGAGACCCACACACCGGGTTGAGTAGGAAACTTTTCCCTACTCGGAGTAGGGGATGGTCACAAATAGAAACCAAACCTCAATAATCAACTACAATGAAGAGAAAAAAATTTTTCTCACTAAATAAAGAGACTGAGCTCTCACTCTCAAAAAATACAAAAGATACCTTACTTGATTATTGAATTATTAATCGAATAATTTATATAATAATTTTTTGTATGTAATTTTAATAGGCTAAAATTTTATAAATATATCGTGTGATTTAACATTTTGTCACTTAATACGGTAAAATTTTCATTTTTCATCAAAGTATAATACTCTGGACATTTTTTTTTTTTACATGGGGATTAAAACTATTAACGACTTGCTCAAAGGATTGTACAACACTTACATGTAAAAATTAAGGATAATATTTTGATAAAAATGAAAATTTTATCTCTTAAATAATAAAAACTCAAATTATACTGTGCATTTATGAAATTATTATGATTAATATGTTTGGTGCAATCACTTGCAGCCTGGCAGCACATCCAATCACGAGAATGCATCCTCCAGACATAGTTTCCCCTTGTCTAAGAAGAGTTAATGAACACTTGTGAACGAACAGTTAGGGTTCTGTTTAAATTGCAGGTCAATTATGTTTGTGCTTTCTTTCTAAACCACTTATGATATCATTGAATTAAAATTTATCAATATATTTTTACGAGTAAAACTTTCTTGATAGTCTTATTAAACTATTTATCTTTTTTTAATGAGTTACATGATGGAGATTTTAGCAGTGGGTTGAGACTCCCTTGAATGTGTAAAAAAAAAAATAGTGGAAAATTTAAACTTATAATATAAAAGAAAATTATTATTTAATTTTTGTATTTAAAAAAATAATTATTTAATTTTTAAATTTTAAAAATATATTATTTAATTTTTATATTTTACTTTTGTTAAATTATTTAATCTCTCTATTTAATTTTTCGTTGTTTATACTATTCAAATTATTATTCAATCCTTCAATTTTAAAGTAACTAATTAATTAATCTTTATATTTTAAAAAGTACTATTATCTATCTCTCTATTTTAGTGAAATTAATTAGTTGGTTTATATATTTTAAAAAATATATATTATTGAATAAAAATAAAAATTTTACTATATTAAATTTGAATTTATATATTTTTTTAAATTTCTAATTCATTTGACATCATTTTTTATTGTTTTATTAAAAAATAATTTTTTTATTACTTAGAAATTTCTATACACTTTCATTTAAACACATTGTAAAAAAAATATTGTTATACTTATATATTCATTTAATCAGTAATTGGCATATTATTTAAATTTACAGTTAATTTTATTAAAAAATGTGGTAGGCTTAAGCAGAAATAATGCAAAAGGCATATAGAGGCCATGATGCCCAAATGAAACAAATGGGGTAGTAGGTGGCCATCTTTGGAACTTTAAATGAAGTGAGAAGTGTATAATGTTCATGTGCTGGCATTTTTCAATGATAAACCTCAAAGGATCCCCCCCATCCCATCAATTTAAGGACTAGTGGATAACACATTCCACTGCCCTCTCAATTGATCAACAGGTAAATTTGACATTTTAGTGGCCATTTTCTCTTTTATCATGATCCCAAGATTACTATGATTATACAAAATTATATGGTGATTATATTATGAGTTTTTTATTTAAGGGAAAATTATTAAAAAAAATTAAATTTAAAATTTTTTTATAATTCTAATTAGATTTTGTATCTTTTATTTTTACCTAATTAGACCCTACCATTAATAAATCTATTAATAAGCTAATAGAAACACTAAATCAGACGTCCTTCATTACTAATTGTAACACCCCAAAATTTTAAATTTTATGAGTATTTTTGGTATTTTAATTTTATTTAAATTTTAGGAATTTTTTTGAGATTTTTCGGATTTTAAAAATCGGGTTCGATTTTCCGAAAATATAAACTTTGATGAATTTTAAAAATTAATTTAAAGACCACGTGGTAAAACTAAAAATATATTTGGAGTCTACGTATTTTTCTGAGTTTTCTGAAATTTTTTCGGAATTTTTGGACCTCGTTTTCGGTCCCGAGGCAGAGTAAAAATTCAAAAATTTTGTATTTCGAATCGAACCGGCCGAATCAAACCGGACCGGATCGGACCGATCGAATCAGACCGGTCTTCTTCTCTTTTTCTTCCTCCCGCGCGCGTTCCCTCCTCCTTCCCTCTTCCTCGCGTTTTCTCTCTCCTCCCCACCCCGGCCACCACCGACCCGCCTTGACCCCGGCCAGGGCGCGCCCGACCCTCCCGCCGACCAAGCAATGAAAACGCGTGAAATGCCCCCTGCGAGCATCGATTCAGCTTCCCCGGCCAAATCCGGCCGATCCGGCCACCAATTGGACCGGGTCTTGTGTTCAAAATCATCTACTCGGCGAGAGCTTTCCATAGACACCAAGAACGCCGAAATCCATCAAGCGGTTTGTCCGATTTTTGCTCGGGAAGATTTTAGCCCATTTTGACTTTTGGGCTATATTTCTCGAAAACCGTGAATCCCACGAAAAAACCGAGGCTACCAGCACGCTCCACTCTTCGAGAGCTTCGCAACGACATAAATTTCGAATTTTTTCGATACCGTTTTTCGGTGAGTCCCACGGAACTTCGCAGTATTTTTCCGAGCATTTAATGAGCTTAGAAAATTCTGAAAAATTTATGTACTAACCCCCGTGTTATGGGCTTCGTGTAGGTATCCTCGATTCGCGGAAATTCGACAGTTGACCGGGTTTGCAAATTTCGGGCCAGACAGACCCGTTACCGGAAAAGTCTCCGAATTGGACCGAGATTTTGGCTAGCCCCCCATTGTCAGACGTCCCGAGCGCGTTTCCGAAGTCGGAATTGGCAAAGGTAAACCCGAACCTTGCTTTTTCGTAATTTTCTAGTGCTTAAATAGGATTAAAAATCCGAAAAAATATTCGTGGTAGCTTAGAAAATTATGATTCTTTTTGCAATAGCTTAGTAATATTGCTAAGGACCGCGGGGCAAAGTTTTAGAATTTTTAGAGCTTATTTGGGCAGTTTTTGCAAAAATGATTAATTATAAGGACTAAAATGAAATTTTACATATTGTGATGGATGATTGATTTGATGGGCCCAGGAGGGGCTGTGTGATGTGATTGAGTTGTGGGCATATGGATTGTGAATATAGAAGTGTGTTTTGAGCCCTTTTGCAGGTTGGGTAGGTCCTAGGTATAGGGGAGACTCTGCCGGATTTTCGGCACGACTTAGGACGTAATTGATCTTTTTCTTTGTTTGTATTGAGTCAGATTGTATTAAATAATTGTAATATAATTGTCAGGTGAGCCGGGACAGCCTTCTTCCTCCGCCCAGCCGCCACAGTGATTGTCGTCAAGTCTGTGAGTAGAATATTAATTTTAATTGTAATTTCGATATTATTATATGTACAAGCATGCCCATGCATCACTTATATGCATATATTTATGTAGTTAAACTCTAGGCACGATTTATGTTGCATTCATAACTGTTGATGTGCCATGGATGTTGTTGTGGTAATTTGGAGCAGTGTGCGTGCGTTGGCGTGCGTGTGATGTGGTGTGGACTATGGATAGGACGGGGTAGTCACGGCTTGAGTAATTCGCTGGGACCCGATCCTTCGAGGGTAGTCACGGCTTGAGTAATTCGCTGGGACCCTCGATTTGGTTATTAAGTGGAAGTCCGAGCTTGAGTAATTCGCTGGCACCAGGTTGGATTTAAGAGAGCTGTATAGGGGATCAGCTCCCATATGTTATGATTGATACTACAGGGTGTGTGAGTGCTCCAAATTACCTTTTTGATGCTATGATGTGAAAATGTTGTTGATGTTGCATTTCACTCTACAGGGTGCATTAGTTTTAGATAGTTATAGAGATTATGGTTAAAATTGATATTTTACTCTCTGAGTCGAACGCTCACTCCTGTTCAAAAATTTTTACAGGCCACAGGAGGATATTTTTTGAGGTTAACCTGCTTTCTCCCTCGCAGGTCAATTATTACTGTTTGTATAAACTTGTTAAATCTTAGAATTTCCGCATGTGTTAGAAATGTTTATTTGATTTGGGTCTGTAACCTAAATTATTATTTTGGACCTGTAAACTTAATATGCTATGCATGTTTGATGGATTGGATGAGGGAGCTGAGCTCCCATTTATTATTATGTTGATGAGTATGTGGAGGGTGAGCTGAGCTCCCCAATTGACTATATATTGTGTTTACAGGTCGGGTGAGTCGAAAACTCCCCGTTGGTAAGTCCATTTTATGGCCGGACTCTGTCCGTTTGTTTTCTTGAAATTGGGCCCAAATGGGCCTTAGAATTGGGTAAATGAACAGTTAGGCTTACTACGGGCCTCGGGGGCTTTAGGCTGGCCCAGGTCCTAGTGCCGGTCCGGCCCATAGGTTGGGTCGTGACACTAATTAACCCAATTTTAGTCCTAATTAAGTCTAATTATATGTATAATTTCTCAATTTACATAAAAAAGAAAATAAAATTTGCATTTCACATCATTTGGCATCATTTTGAGCTGCATTCAGGGTGAGAACTAATCTTTGGCTGCATATGTTGGCAAGCTCTTCACCTACTGCACCTCTTCTTGCCCTTCCACCTTCTCCTTTGGATTGATCTTCCTTTTATTTTAATTAGTTAGATTGAATTATGTCTTAAGTAGATTAATTAGGGATGAAAGGCATCTGATGTGGCATTTTCGTTAGCTCCTTAACAGCTTTATTGATAGTAAAATGTAATTTGATAAAAAAAAAGTATATAATTTTATTGGTAATTTTTTAATTTAAAGTAAAATTTTAAAAATTTAACTTTTTTTAATATTTTCTCTGCATATATTTATATAAAGTATAGACATATAATAAATGATTTTCACATGAGACTCATTTTATTTTATATTTATGTCGATGCATATATCGATCGTATAAAATAATTTCTTCTATATTATATATAGCATTCTAATTTAAATTTGAGAAACTTCTTATTTATTTATTATAGAGATTATAAAATTTTATTAAAATAAATACTCAATCTATCAATTAAATAATATCATTATGCATATTAGAATATAGGAAATGACATATGGCTTGCTGATGGGAAATCTTGCGAAAAATAAATGTCATGGTGGTGACAACCGCTTCTCCTTTGGGTCCATTTTGGGGAGCACACGAACCATTTGTGTAAACTTTATAATTATGGAATTAGAGCATGCTCATTGTATCCGACCTTAGCTCAGTTGGTAGAGCGGAGGACTGTAGTTGTTTAAAGCAGAAAATCCTTAGGTCGCTGGTTCGAATCCGGCAGGTCGGATTTTCTTTTATTATTTATTTTTTAAATTCAATAAATTAAGATATAACTAAATTTAATTTTTCAAAAAATAAATTTAATATTTATTAATGAAAGAAATATATTTTTTTATCCAAAATAATTAAATAATTAAATTTTTTCAAAATTAAAATGCTGTTGATCAGGATTGAAATTTTAACCATTGACTATAGAAGTGAGATTTTAATTTTTAAATTTTAATTATTGGCTTAAGATATTTGATAAATATAATTTCAAAATTAACTTTTAAAATTAATATAAATTATAATTAGAACTGAGTCGGAGCCAGTATGTGGCGGGTTGGCAAAATGCGTTTTACTGGCAGTTGGATAAAAACGTCATTTTGGTTAATGACGTCCTCCTTGTAATTAGATGCAAAAGTTCAAGGACGAGAATGTAATTAAGCCTCTAAATTAATGAATCGGGTTTGCTCGATCCGTATCCATACGAATACAATATGGTACCTTGCTTCCTAGACGGCTAAGCCCTGATAGCAAAGTCCCCACTGCAAAACAAGTGAATTGGAGCTCCATCTCCGGCGCTCTCAGCTAACCAGGTCAGTCCTTTCTTTCTCTCCTCCTCCGTCCTTGGTTACTTGATTTCCTTTGATTTTGTATGCCTGTTTCTTCTCTATTTTGTATACCTTGTAACCTTGTTTTCTATTTATATCTATCTATTTCTTCTTTTGATATCTATTTTCTGTTTTACGAATTGAATTGTTCATTTAGAGTTTATTATGGTGATCTTATTGCATTTGTGTTGAGTTCTCTTTTCTTTTGGTGCATATTGATGCTGTGTCACATTTTTCATTGCTATTTGCATTTACTTATCAGTGTTTATGGATTCAGAATATTATATAATTTCTCTATAATAGTTTTTGAAAAAATGTGTGCCTCAAGTTCTTCAGCTGCATTCCTGTGCATTGTGTTACAATGTACCTTGCCCTTCTGACAATTATGCTCTCTATGTATATATAGAAGGAGGCTGAGATGGCAGTGGACAAAGACAAGCTTCTTGAAGAAGCTTCATTTATTCGTTTCTGCAAAATCGTGCTGGGTTGGGACTATTTTGCGCTCCTCAGAGAAGCTGATGTAACCCATCTCTCCCTTTTTCTTGTTGATATTCATGTTTATACAATTGATATAAAATTTTTGATATTTTCCCTCTTTCTTTCTTTCTTTCTTTCTTTTTAAATGAAATCAGAAAGAGAAGCAGAGAGAGAGAAGAAAAGATGATAATGAACCTGCTACTTCAGGTTTAAGAGAGGTGAAGAAAACCTACAAAGACGTTGATGATTACCTTGCAACTTTTGAGCCCCTTTTATTTGAGGAAGTGAAGGCTCTAATTATTCAGAAAAAAGATGATGAAGAAGGTTCTTCTTCCTTTTATTATTACTAAAATTGAAAAGATAATTCATTTACATAAATATTTAGGAATCTTAAATACTCATTTTTTACATGTGTCTTTGTATATACGCTTGCAGTGAATGAATGGGTAATGAGGTTGGTCGTGGAATGGAATGAGGCAGAGGGGTTTCTGTTACCTGCAGTTACTTATGGAGATGATGAGGGTGAGAAAATATCACAAAATGATCTTTTGCTCCTTTCCAGAGAGCAGGTAATTTCATTGGCATCAATCAACAATGCTCCAAAACATTTTTGTCTGTCGGTTGTTTTTAAAATTTTTCTCACAAGTGGTTGACGCCCTAAAACTTATTATACGATTGTTGATCATTTAGTTCTCTCTATGTATTCCTCATATTATTTATGACTCCTCATATTATTTCAAAGTGGCGCTCTGTCTTTCTTTTCTTTTCTTTTTTTAAATGTTCTTTCTTTTCAGGATACTCTTAGTTACAGACATGTAAAGTGCGATTCATTTGATGCATATTTTGCTTTTTTTTTTTTTTTTTTTTTTTTTTGTTTCCTGAGAAAATAGCTTTAACTGATAAGGAAAACACATGTCTTAAGGAATTCAAGCTTGCTTGTCATTTTTAACGTGTATAGCTAAAAATAGATTCTTTCAAATGCCTTCTTCATCCTTGCAGCCCCCATTTTCTTATTTTTGAATTACTTTTTTCTTTCTTTCATTTATGTTGTGGCTTTTTAGTTTCACTTTATTGCTACAATGAGGTTGTTGCTTACTGCAGATTAAAGATGTTCAAAAACTCCCTGAGACACATGCATTTGCTTTGGTGGAACACCGCCAGCATAATCTTCTTAGACTTAGAATGTTCTTAGATGGAGAGGTTACTTGTTTAAATATAGACAACCTTGAATCTCGTCCAAGGCTTTTAAGAATGCGGCGTTTCATGACTTCTCCTCTGAAGCTACAGGAAAAGCTTTTGTTTAGTCTAAAGGTAACTGCTTGTTAAACCCATATATGCTGGCTGGCTCTGTCATTCCATATGTAAAATATTTTTCTCTTCCATTTATTGTCATTTTAGTTATGTGGATTGGATTTTTTTTGTTTATTGAGATCTAGCTTATCAAAGACAGAGAATTGTTTGGCTGAACTGAAGTAGATAGATGATTTTCTTTATGGAGTTCAATTTGCATATATTTATTGTAAGTAGTTTTCTATTGCTTATATTAGAAATATATACCTAAAAAGCAAAAAAAATGCCTGACCTTCTCTTCAATTGAAAATTACTCCATCAAAAATTGGAATCAAATCTGATTAAAAAAAAAAGGAAGAGAAGTGTTTGTTTTAGCCTTATTCTCAATACTTTTCCAAAGTCTAGCTACACACATTTCTAGATTGTAGTTTTGATATATATCATGGTAGGAAGGGAAAAGGAAGATGAAAAAGAACTGAGAAGAATATAGAAGAAAATGTGAATGGAAGATGAATTTGTTATACGTTGGAGTTTTTGTTGAATTGATAATCAGTGGATTGGAAATTACAAGAGACACACTTGCTGCAAGGATGACCATGCTGTGTTAGACAATTAGTGCTTCTAAATGTTGAAGATTTAACAAATTCTTTTTTCCTCCTAAATTCATCCATGAGATTGTGACCATCTTTTGCATTGTTTAATTTCCATATATTTTGTCCAACTCATTCTCCATTAATTAAACTTCTCAAACAAAATCTAAACTCAGTTTTAAGTGCTGCCTGGAAACTCCAGCAAACCCTGTCATTCCAGCTACCAAACTACCATTAATTTTCTCTTAATGATATTCAATCAGAATTTAATTTTCAAAATCTAGAATTTCCTTTTTAATTTTAATTCCAATCCCTAAAAATCTTCAATTACTTTAAGATTTACCCACTATATAAACTAGGGCTGTGTAAGTTTCCTGGGGGTTCCAAACTAAATTGAAGAATCGTACCGAATTGCACCGGATCGAAAAAGAACCATTATTATAAGAATCGAATTGAACTTATATTTATTGTTGTGGTTTGATTCTTGTTCTTCATTAAGAACTGAACCAGAATCGAACCGAAGAACTAATTTTATACATATGTTTTTTTATGTTTTTAGATATATTTTATAATTTGAATAGCATTATGTATATTTATATGTAATTAAGATTGTAATGTGTGTGTGTGTGTATAACTTATTTATTTTTAATTATAAGTGTATATAAGTTAATATTATCTTTTATTTTTCTAACCTTTTTAAATAATTTTAGTACTAAATACATTAAATCATCTTATAATCCTTAATTATATGACTAAATCACATGTTAGTTATATAATGTACTTTTTAATTCTTAATTATATATGTATCTTTTAATTAAAGACTACATAATTGAGAAATATGTAAAAGATAATATAATATTCTTATTAAAGAATATATTTTTGATATTAATATTATTATTTTAATATTATTAATATTAATATTATTATTATTATTATTATTTTTTTATTGTTTTCATATCAGAAATTTAATATTGTATTTTCTATTTTAAAATGAACACAAGAATGTTGCAGTTTTAGGTGTAAAAATCAAGATTTGAAATGAAATTATAACCAAATTTGAAACCAAAATAGAACTAAAACTAGAACCGGAACCGTACCAAAATTTTTTTAGAAATGAACTGGAATCAGAACCAAAGTTTAGTTCCTAAGAACTGAAAGTTTGGTTCCGATTCTGGTTCTTAACTAGAATCGTACCGGAATCAGAAACGGAACCAGAGCTGAACAACCCTAATAGAAACGCTAGTAGACAGATTGCTCAACCTAGCCTACATCACAATCATTAAGATTCCCTATGATTTTAATTTACAAAACCATAGAATTCCCTTTTTTTCTTAAATCCAAAACCTAAAAAGCATTAATTACTTTATAACTTACCCACCATAAAAACACTAGTGAGCAGATTGCTTAACCTCTCCTACAATCACTCCATATGATGTGGTACTTCAAATTTGATTGAGCTCTTCCCAGTCTATTGTTGGTCAGCGTAAATGTCTTTGAAGAGCAAGGTTATCCCTTACCGTTGCCTATTCTTTTATTAATTTTTTTTCCTCAAATGAAAGATTTCTTAAGAAGTGGACTGAGACCTTTTTCTGCATGGTGTAATATGGCTTACAACAGGGAGCCATTTTCCTACATCATCAAGTTGAATTTATTGCTTTAGATTCAGAAAATACATTGGAGTTTTCTTTTATTATAATTGCTTTGAGGTTGTTGGTTCAGGAATTATAAAGGGTAAATGTGGAGGTTTACATCTTATTACTGTTCAAACAATGGGTGACATGGTTCAGGTCACACTAAGTGTTGGATGTCACTTGATTATGGCTATTAAGATGTTTAACAACTGATGAACAACATTTGTGAAAACAATTTTAGATATAACATCAGTGGTCATTTGTCAAACAAAGAGCATGAAATTATGAATTTGCATTGTTTATTTGGTATCGTAACTGATTAGACAGGCCTCTAACTAATGTCATATATTGTGTAGATTTGCAGTTTATCAACTATTTCTCGTGAATATTTTGCTCTGCGGTCAATTTGCTCTCTTCCTTTCAAGGATTTAATACTAAAGGCTACTGATAAAAATTCTGGGTCTGGAGACCAGGCGTGGAAAGTTTCTGGAACTCTGCGTGAATATTTTGGAGGAATCCTTAACAAGTCACAACTAGAAGCTGTAGATGTGAGTTTTCCTGAACTTGTCAACTATGATCATTATTTTTGCGCCATATGTATAAGGGTGTTGTCAAAATAAACAAGGGAGTGACCAATAAAGGGTGATTGAACAACCTAATATTGATTTTGATTTGATGTAAAATCACTCTCGATCACTCAAGAATACAACAATAAATTGCTATTAAGAAGAAAGAGATGGTTTACCAGTGTAAGAACAATGTAATTTCAGAAAGCTCAAGAATGAAAGCTTGGAATAACTTAAATAACTCAAGAATTAATGTGCTTTCATTTGTTAAAAATGAAATAAATGATCCTTATATAGTTAGAGTGACTGTTGGAGGTCAAAAAGGTAGCCCACAGATCTATTTTTCAAAAAAAAATACTCGTTATTTTTGTTATTTTGCAAAACTGTCAAGTCACGAAATTAGATAGCTCCTGTTGAAAAGTAGGTACTTAATTTTGCTTCTTTGTAAAACCAGAATAAAATTAGCTAGCTAGTTTTGGGAACTAGATACCAAATTTTGGTTTTGTCTAAAACATACCAAAAACTAGTTAATATTATAAACTAGCTACCTAGATTTAGCTACCATCCCAAAACTTGTGAATTTCAAAAACCACTTTGTAAAAATTATTTAAACCTTCAAGAGCCATGAAAATGCTCCTGAAAACATGCCCAATCTTATGCATTTCAAAAATTAAATTTCTATGGCTCAAAGATTGGCAAATATACTCTCTAATCTTTTACATAAGACCTATAAAGCAAAAACTAGTAATCTACCTAGCTTCTCTTCTTGATTTTGAATCTTCTTGTGTTGTCTTGAATTGATGAGTTCTTTAAGAATTTCAACACATTTTTGTGTGCCTCTCCCATTGTGAATATTCAATAATCAACCTTCAAGGCAACTCAACAAACTATGGACTTAAAAAGATTAGTCATCCTTAGATTTTGGTATCATGAAAATTAAGCTCATTGGAGCTATGGAGCTAACATCCATAAATTGCTTTGCGGTGTTAGGTCTATTTGAAACTCTAAAGTCTGAATGGCATGACTAGCAGCTTAGAAAAGCTATTCTGATTCTTTAAAGCAGTCCTTCATTCATCTCAAGGCTTAATGTATATTTGATGTCATCAACTCTTCATGTCTACCTTTGAAATATAGTAGGATCAGCAATCACATTTCAAAATAACATCAATATGAGAAATGGGTTGTCTATACTTTAACGGTAGTCCTATTGATAGCCCAACTGTCAATACTCCGGTGTCAAATTTTTCTTTGATGTAGTGTAAGCAAAGGAAGGATGGCACATTTACACAAAACTTTTGCTGATGAACCTTTTAGAGATTAAATCATTTACTTGTCTTTTAAGCTTGGCATGCTTACTGGGTTTAACATGGAACCTTTGAAGGTTTGGTGATTGAGAGTGAGACCTTGATATAAGGTCGACTGCATGTTGAATGGTGTGTAAAGGAGGAAGTTCATAAGGTAACTTAAATATAGTCCTTTAGGAGGCATATTAGAGATAGCTTGAGCGGTTAATTCATTCACTTGCATTGCTCTTTTCTTGTATCACTTGCTGCAATTATTTTTTCTGCTTCTTGTTTTCTGATTTCTTTTTAAGCTTTGCCATTTGCATTATTTTGTCACCATGAAACTATTTTCAACAAAACCCTAAAATCCATGCCCTTATCAAACTTTACACCAGTTGATAGTTTTAAAAATATATAATTGTTTCTAAAGATAATTATTCAATGTTGCTACTTGTAGCCTTGAACAATACTGATGTCATCCTCTTTTCACTTTGTAGTGCTTAAAATTATATTGTAAAAATATTTCTTTTGATTCATGAAATCAGAATAGTAGATGGATTTAATATCAGCTTTATAATTGAAAAGATAATAGAGGAAAGATCCAAAATGTTAATGCGACGTCATTAAGTAAGAGGATTTTTTTTTTTTTTCCGTTTTTAAAGTAAAACAGCATGGTTCAAGTAATGGAAAAAATTGTGGTAAAATGACAATTATTACTTTTCACCTCAAATTTTATTTTTTTTCATTGGTATATATTCCATCCTCTCCACAATATATGAATAGTGAGTATTGTGGAAAAAGTGGTACACTACTATTTAAGGACACTTACGTTTTTTTAGATTTTGTTAGGGGCCCTTTTTTGTCTTAATTTTGCTTTGAGTTGTATGAATCTGATGGAACATTTTTTGTTTGCAGGCTGGCCTATCACGTAAAGCCTTTGTCTTGATACAGGTTTTATTTATTTCTCTTGTACATGTGTCCTGATTTCCTTCCATTTAATGATCTCCTCCAAGAACACTGTCATTCATATTCATCAACACATATGGACCATTTTTTTGTTGGTTTCAAAGGTAGATTATTTGCCTTTCTCCAAATTACATGGGCACTTTAATATGCATGAAGTATCACTAGTAGATACAATGCAATAGGTCATGAGTATGGATATAAGGTATCCATTTGAAACTTGCGTGTTGGTAATTCTAAAAGGAAAATAAAATAAAAATTAAAAAAAAAGAACTCAGGGTGTTGGTTATCACATACTGTGACAAAAAGGTGATAATATCCTTGGCATTTTTTTAAAGAGTATATGTTTGTTTTGTAGTGGTGCCAATTGAGAATAAGTTGAAAGAAAGGAGATTGAGGTGGTTTAGTCATATAAAGCGTAGACATACGGAGGCTCCAGTTAGACAAGTAGAGCACATTAGTTTAGAGGATAGAAAGAAAAGAAGGGGTAGACCTAAACTGACTTGGAGGAGAGTAGTACAACATAACCTAGAAGCATTACACATTTTGGAGGATTTAACCCAAAATCGTTTAGAATGGAGAAAGAGAATCCATATAGACGGCCCCAAATTCTTGGGATAAAGGTTTAGTTGAGTTGAGTATATGTTTGTTTTGTGCATTTGTTCAAGTGAAGTTTCCATATGGTACAATCTTTGGTGAAAGGGTTTACATTTGTGTAGACAAATCTGACCTGCAGACAGTAAGTATGTCTGATTGTGTATCCCATGTTAATGTAATATAATCTCAGATTGACTAATTGATCCCATGTGGAATGAAATAGTTACCACAACTCTTCCAGGGTTACAGATTCATCAGTCTCTTGTGTGTGTGTGTGTGTGTGTGTGTGTGTAAAATCTCCACTATACACTCCCATAGACACACATATATATGTTGCAATTATGGCTTAACCTAATTGAAGAGGAGTTTTGTGCTTACTGACAGTCATTTGGTGGTACACTTGCCAAAACAAGCCAAAATACTTGTGCTTGTGCATATAGTGATAGAATCTGTTGCTTGCGTCAAATTATGCAAGGGAATTAGTTGTGATCCCTTATCCCTCTGATTTGGGCATCAAGTGTGTTCAAAAGTGCAAATGGGTGCAAATTCAAAGGGACATCCTAAGAACAAGAAAAAGGGCAGCTATCTGCTGAACTTAATTCAACTAAATCTCAAGTCTAGTCTAATTGGGGAAATGATATTGATCTCATTCCTCCATTTGCTAGCATACAATGTACAAAGAGGCATCCACAATGTACAAGGCTCCTTGCTTTTCCAGAGTCATGGGTGGGTTGTTTATCATATATAGCCTTCTGCTTGCTTTTTCTCTGGAGTTTGTTTTCACAACTTGAATCAATGACCTTTTGGTTACAAAGCAGCAACTTCACCATCATGCCAAGGCTCACCCTCTAGCATAAAATATAAAAATCCAACAAAATGAAAAATGAGAAAGGAGTAGTGTCAGATTTAGCAAACTTGCAAGAGAAGTGAGGACAATAAAATGAGCTTTAGCTGATGCCCTTATTTTTCTTAAAAGGGAAAAAAGAAAGAACCAAGGGTCTTTGTTCAAAAGAATTGGGAAATGAAATCCCAAACTTCTTTAATTAATTTTGACCAAATGCTGGGTGGCTTGTTTTTTATGATACAAGTACGTGAATTCCCTTTTGAAGAGTTTTCACCATCAAATGTATGCACATGATCATGAACACCTGATTTTGCATACACATTGACAGATGCCTATGAGGCATATAAAGTTAAGAATAATTGGTGATTCAGTTCTAAAATGTAAATAGAGGCCATCGGAGAAATTTATTGGGATGTTGTAAATATAGACAGGGTAGAATAAATTGTTGGCATGATTTTGAAATTATTTCATGTTTCTAGACTAGGGAGTTCCAAATTCCTTTAGCTGTTAGATGTAAGAACAACAATATCTAATTGTCCTATTTCCTTAAGAGGACCTTCTAAAATCAGATTTCACCTAATGCTTTTATTCAAATGGATTATAGGTGGTTTCTCAATGAGCCCTTTTCTTATTGGCAAGATTAGAAATTCTTTCCTATCACTCCCTACCCCTCCCCGGCGGGACAAAAAAAAAAAGAGAGAGGCCCAATTGCTAAATTGCAGGACTAGTATAAATATGATGGGAGAAACAGCTATTGCATTTTGTGTCTTGAAAAGTGTGAATTGATAATATAATTGACCAATAAAACACAAGGAATGTGGGGTAGTAATTGGTACTCCCTCCATCCACAAATAATAGCCATATTTGGCTTTTTATTTTATCTAAAATTATCTGCCACATTTAGAAAACCAAGGAGAATTAACTATTTTTTTCCAAGTTTACCCTTTATCCCTATAAAATACAATAAATATTTATACAGTTTTCTAAAACTAATATTATCACCTTCTTCTTAATTAAAATAGCTGTTTGTCACGTTGATATTCGCTTCTTTAGATTTTCAAGAAAGGGTAATCAAGTAAATTACTAGTATTTTTTTTTATGAAAATGAGGTTATCCAATCATTTCCTTAATCACCATGAAAACTCCAAATGTGGCTATTATTTGTGGACGAAGGGAGTATTTTTTTGTTTTTCCATTTTTTGTTATATGGTTGAAGCTATTAAGAACGAGGTCATCTATTGAGAGCTTCCTTAGATTGAATGCCTTTGTTGAAAAATTGTGTTTCCAATTGACACTAAAGAACTGTTCATAATGTAGGAGTCATTTTGTATTAGTGCATGCTGAACCATGAAAATTGATCATTTGAATTTTTCACAGGGTCCCCCTGGAACGGGAAAGACGCAAACCATCCTTGCACTTCTTAGTGCAATTTTGCATGCTGCTCCAGCAAGAGTACAATCCAAGTAATGATTTTGCATATTTCTATTTTTCTTTTGATCCTTTATCGCTGTTTTCTTATTCTTAATTACTTATTGTCATTCAAAGGTTTCAAGTGCTTGATCTTGTTTTGAACAATTGGATCTACTTTACATTTACATTTCAGCTATCTTGTTTTATTCTATGCAGGGGTTCATTGCATGAGTTTAAATGTGGGCCAGAAATACCAATTCAAGAGAAGTAAGTGCTGGTTGCTGGACTCAGTTCTTTCTTGAATGGCTGTTATGTGCTTTTACTTTTGTAATTGTGTATGCATGAGTGCCTCAGCTTAAGGTATTGTTGCTGCAATTTGTGTTGATGTGAGTTTCCATTTCTCTGGCCCTTTAGTTATAGTTGCATGACGAGTATCATGCTGGCACTGGGTGGATTTCCATCTGGTCATATGTCTGGAAACTGTTGCTTTAGCCATTAGTTACAGGGATCTACCTTCAACTATTGGTATTAGTGATGCCTGTTGAGCAGATCAAGATGTGGTAATAATTGATAACAAGTTTTAGATAAACTTTAATTGTCAGTTTGGCTGAAGTGTTGTCCTGAGGAGTGTTTCTGCTCTGTACCTTTAAGCATATTATAGAAAACTGCGTTACTAAATCTGCTTCTATATGAAACCCATTTTCCTTTTGGATAAATATTGAGCGTTGGAATCCATGATGGCACAACAGACACAGGGACCTTTAGATTCTCTACTAAGTGTCAAAATTAATAACTGGCAGGTACAATCATTGGGCACGTGCATCTCCATGGTTGAGTGGTAATAATCCTAGAGATATAAACATGCCCAAAGATGGTGATGATGGTTATTTTCCTACTACTGGAAATGAGTTGGTAAGTTCGAATTCACTAATCTAACTAAATTCTTGTGGCATCATATCTCCTAACTGCAAATTTAATTTGTTCAGAAACCAGAAGTTGTTGCTTCTAGTCGTAAATATCGTGTACGCGTATTGGTATGTGCGCCATCAAACTCTGCACTTGATGAGATTGTGCTGCGCCTTCTTAGGACTGGTACAAGTTTATTGCGTGTACCAATCCTTGCGTACTCATTATTTTTGCTCAATTTATCATGTTATATAATATAATGCATGATGGTATTCAGTTTTTGTATGCATTCTCTTTTGATTATATAGGCTTTTTTTTTTGAATTAGGTTGATCTTTTTAGATAGGTCATTGCATTGCTGGAAGTAGGTATCATTGTTATATTTATAATAGGGAGTTTAAGTGTAGGGGAAGTCTCCACTTAGGCTTTGTTTGTTTTGAGGAAAATATTTTCTTGGAAAACATTTTTCGCATTTTCTAGCATTTGGGGGCACTCAAAAAATGGGTCAACGGGAAATATTTTTTGGTTAAAGAGAAAGCTAAATAATTTTTAAGGAAAATGACTTCCTCTTCTCAAAAGAGGAAGTCATTTTCTTAATTTTGACAATCTTATTAAAATGTGAAAATATTTATATATGCATGATATAAATACATACCATTAGTTTAATATTGCAACCAAACAATAGAAAATATTTTCATGGAAAACATTTTTTATATACAAGTTATTTTCCGCGAAACAAATGAAGTCTTAGATACACTAATTCACAAGATCTGAGTCTGACTATCTAGGATCTTGAATTATGTCTTGTCTTCAAGTTCATATTATTGCATTAGAAGTGAAGAAATCAATTAATATAACACTTATTTCTTTCATAATCTTGCACGGTAAATCAGTGTTGGAATTCAACGAATTTCATCAACTCAACCCAGGGTAGGTTTTGTCTTGAAATCAAGTTTGTTGTTTCTTGATAATTTTCTTCCATCCCATCTTATGGAAGGTTGCACTGTAATTTCCTTTCTCTCCCTCTCAATAAAAGAAAAAAGAAGCTAACCTATTTCTTGCTGGTCCGGGAGTACCTTCGTTGGTTCCCTATGTGCCTTGGTATAAAAATAGGGTGTTGTGAACTTCCATCAACTTTTCTCCTTTATCAGTTTCATCTCCTTGGGAACACCTGTTTCTCTTAGACATCACATCATTATAGAAATATTCTCAATTTAATTATGGTGCTTAAATTTCTTAATTACTGAAAATTATACATGCTAAAGCGGAAAGTTGAGACTGTTCTTGGAACCGTGCATGCCATGTGCTTCTTCTTTTTTTTTTTTTTCCTAAAATGATTTAATTTTCTGGCACTTTCAATTGGTTTAACCTTTTGGCACAAGAATAGTGCCCCCCAAAAAAAAAATAAATAAATAAAACTGCAATTTCTATTTTATGTGATATTTTTTGGAAATCTCTCTCTCTCTCTCTCTCTCTCTCTCTCTCTCTCTCTCTCTCTCTTCATTTCATTGAAGAATCATAAGATTAGATGATTTGTGTCCTAAACAAAAACACGGGGGTGGGTGCACAATGCATGTTGTATTGGATTTAAATTTTGGTTGTTTATTATGTTGTGGTGAATAATAAAAGGCTAAGTTTATTAAATAGGCACAAGCAGAGAATTATTAGAATTAGGGATTAAGGAGTCCTTTAAAGGAAGCAATAGATACAGGTAAACAATTATATGGTGATCAATCACACTGAACACAGAAATCAGCAAGAGATGACATTGAAATTTCCAAAAGCAGAAACCCAATATCAGGGCTGCAATTTTATTTTATGAGAAGTGCAAAGGCAGGATTTGATTCTTAAAAATGCTTGCATTTTTCAACCAAATACATTATATCAATGCAAATAAGTGATGACATTTTTGCCTCTTTCAAATCTCTCAAATTTTATTAGCAGAAGTTCTCCTTAACCATTGGACAAATCCATTGGTCCTCAAGAACACATGACAACACAGAGATGGAACAATTCAGTAGGAGATTAGGGTACGACTAGCATGCACAAATATGTTATTCATGTCTTGAGAGCGCTACTTCAAGAAGAAGTGCTAAAGGAAGAACTATTTATAAATCATCCTGAGTACTTTCAAGTTTCAACATTGAATGATAACATTAGCATCAAGTGAAAAGATTTATTTAGGTTTCTAACTTATTTAGCATCTTTTACAGTTGCATTTCATCAGTAGCTGATGTAATGATAGTTCACTCGAAAGTCAGAACCCATCACTCACTCAGACACATTTTGGTTCTACCTTTTATCACTCAAGTTAAATTCAAAGGCTAAAAACTTGACTTGTTGGTGTTGCATTGGGGAAATCTTAAAAAGTCGATTATATTAGCAAATCATATTCTTGTTCTTGAATAAAAGGAGTCTAAAAACTTATCCAGTATACAAGAAGCTTTGATCAATTCTTACCTAATTCTTCGAATTGTTTTCCTAGTGGATGTTTCCCATAAGATGACTATCACCGGGTCATAATTTTGAACAACAATATTTTGTTTCTTTGCAGGTATTCGTGATGAAAATGTTCGTACATATAATCCTAAAATTGTGCGGATTGGTCTCAAAGCTCATCATTCTGTCCAGTCAGTCTGCATGGATTACCTCGTATGTTTCTGGCAACAATAATAGAAAAACACTGAATTTTTCTCTGGCCATTCTTCTTGCTGCTATGATTAATTGATGCAAAATCTTATAATCATCCCTTTGCCTTTGTTAATCTGATTGCGAAAGAACTTTGCATTTGCTTTGAAATAGGATACTAGGGTTTTCTGTTGAACCCAAGCTTTAAAATTTCTAGCAGCTCCTTAATGCTTCTCCTGGAAAAAGGGGGAAAATCATAAAGAGTTGCTTTGGTCTGGACAATTATCAATACGCTGACCTGTATCACAAAAGCAAAACCCCAAAACTTTAAAGCCGAACATATTTAGAAGAAGTAAAAGAACAAACACATGGTACAGCAAGTAGCGATAGTTTAGGCCCAATATTGTTAACAGTTGTTGTATGTAAATTACTGGGACATTTTTCTAGTTGCTTTTGGTTGACCGTTAACCTTTCTATTCTGCAGAACAGCTTATCATCCGGTACATGTTAATCACATAATTTCCTTTGCAGGTGAAACAAAAACAAGATGAGTTTGCTGCTGATAAGAAGCATGGAGCTGCAGGAGGCGATATTGATAGTATTCGAAATGCTATTTTGGAAGAAGCAGTAATTGTACGTAAATTTAACCTTGCGTTGAAAGTGAAGTCTAATATTCTATGATTTCACTGTAATTTTCATGTTGGCAGGTGTTCTCCACACTCAGCTTCAGTGGTTCAGCACTTTTTAGTAAACTGAATCATGGTTTTGATGTGGTTATAATAGATGAAGCTGCCCAAGCTGTAAGCGTCCACAACCTCTTGCATTCTGGTTAATCCACTTGCAATTGATGTTTTAATCTCTATTATAACATAAGCCTCAGGAAGTTAAATATGCAAAAGCTTACACTGTTTATAGAGATTGGAGATTTAGAAGTGAAATCAAAACAGGGGGATTAAAAAAAAAACATATCTTAACCATAGCTTTTTTTTATTTTTAATTTTTTTAAGTTTTTTTCTTTAAACAACGGTAAGATGGCTGCCTCAATTTTTATTATTATAGAGTGATAAACTTTCATTTAAATCTGTGCATCCATGTGTTTAGCTATGAAGAAGGGCTGATTTAAGATTCAATTTGTGTTAGTCGTAAAAGTTGGTCATTTCTCTCAAAAGTTTTTGTCATGATGTGATAAATACAAAATTCATGCGAGCAACTAGTACATCAGATCTTAAGTTAGTGGTTGAGGATGAAAACACTGCTAAATGAGAATTGTTAATCATAGCTCTTCTATTTAATAAAATAAAATAAAATAAAATAAACAACAATAAAATGGTTGCCTAATTTTTTTAAGTTTTATTTTTAGAGCGAAAAACTTTCATTAAACTCTGTGTTCACATTTTTAGATATGATGATGGGCTGATTTAAGACTCAATTTGTTTTGGTTGTAAAAGTTGGTAATTTGTATTAAAAGTTTTTCTCCTGATGTGGCTTTTTCAAAAAGATGAAAATAACATTCATGTGAGCAACTAGTATGAGATTGGATGTTTAGTGGTTGAGAATAAAAACACTGTTATATGGGAATTGTTGTCATGTTTGACCTTAACAGAAATGAAGTTATTAAAAAGCATTTAAGCACAAATAATTAGGCATGACAGCAGTAGTTGTTTTTGTATGGACTATTAGTTGGAACTTGGAAGTGACTCACATTTTCTATCTTTTTTTGCACTGCACATTTGTAAGATGTTTACTGACACCATTCAAATGGCTGTAGATTTTTCAGTTTTTATCACCATCTTGTATTTGGCAATTTTATCTGTGCAAAATATATAAATAAATCCATGTTAAACAGGTCGAACCAGCAACTCTTGTTCCTTTGGCCAATGGATGTAAACAAGTCTTTCTGGTATGTCTCTGATGTTGTTACTTTTGTGACCGTACTCCAAATTTCTTCCTGGTCATTGATGATAACTTATAAAACACTGTAGGTTTCTGCTATTAATATCAGTAATGCATCTCTCTCAATTGTTTTTTTCCTGGTGTTTCTTTTATGCTGGCAATGTTAGGCCCTGAGTTATTGAGGCCTAACTATGAGTGTTTGGCTGTTGGGAAAGAGAGAATTTGATAGAGAGAAGAACAAGAACGAGAGAAAGACCATTCCAGCTGGTCTGTAACTAACTAGACTACTAGCCAAAAACAATGTAGTTTTATTATGCACTAATTACTAACAATTGTTCCTAACAGGTAGCAATTAAGAGCTTTATGAGTAGGAATGAATCTCACAATCCTTGTAAACAAAATAACATGAGTGCTTAATGCAAGCTGTCAAATCTGTGCTTTTATCCACATGTTCACCACTGTATGTTCTTGGGAAATGTTTGTATATGTTAATGATTGATTCTGCAGCTTATTCATTTTAATATTATTTTAGGTTGGTGATCCAGTTCAACTACCTGCCACTGTAATTTCTCCTGTTGCTACGAAGTTTGGGTAATGGATTCTGTTTCTATTTTATTAATTTTTTTAGTCTTTATTGTATCATTTTATTGATTAGGGCTCATTCTCTCTCTCTCTCTCTCATTGAAGTTATGGCACAAGTTTGTTTGAGAGGCTTCAGAGAGCTGGTTATCCAGTCAATATGCTGAAATTGCAATACCGAATGCATCCTGAGGTCAGATGAGAAACTTCAATAATTTCTCTTTGAAGTTTTGTGTAATGTAACAGTTGGAACATATTAAATGGCGATTACCATCATTGATTATGAAAGAATTACTGAAAACTAAATGTTGATTGGTATCTTGTGCCTAAATTCTAGGTTAATGGAAGGACCTGTATAAATAGTTCCGGGTTTAATGTATGAGGATTGTGAACATTAGCTTTAAGTACTCACACTTCCTTGGATTTTGACCTTGTTCACAATTGATGTTAAGTCTTATGAATAAATTGTACAACCTACTATTATTGCATCCATCTCGCTTCATAATTTTGCAATTCTCTTGGTTTCTCTAAGCTTCAAAATATTTTGAACTTATGTGGGCATGTGATATTTGGTTAGATGATTTTAAACTCCATGTTATTTGCACTTAGCACGTTATTCCCAGTTCTCAAACCAAGTTAGAGATTCTGGGCCATCATAAAGGGAAACACAACCCAGACATGTTTTTTTGATATAGAATAGTGAATTGTGTTTTTATAATTTAGTATAGATGTCTAATTTTTGTTATTTTTAGTTGTGAAACAGATTAGAAACTTTCCTTCAAGGGAGTTCTATTCTGAGGCACTGCTGGATGCAGAAGATATTTTGAGTAAGACAGAACGTGAATGGCACAAATATCGCTGCTTCAGTCCTTTTTGCTTCTTTGATATACATGAAGGAAAAGAATCGCAGCCCTCTGGAAGTGGGTCCTGGGTGAACACCGATGAGGTTGAGTTTGTGCTCCTCTTGTATCATAAATTGGTGACTATGTATCCGGAGCTTAGGTCAAGTTCACAACTTGCAATTATCTCTCCCTATAGATACCAAGTCAAGCTTTTCCAAGACCGATTTCGGGATACTTTTGGGCAGGAATCTCAAAAGTTTGTTGATATACAAACTGTTGATGGTTTCCAGGTAACTTTTTCCCCTTAAATTATTGATTAATTTGGTTTATCTTGTTCTAGTTTAGGGCTCATATATCATTCTCAAGACCGGTCATTTGCTAGCTAAAAATGTTGTCCTTTGCACACAGAATTTTCATTTGGATATGTTATATTATCTACATCTCTGCAAAAAGAGAGATTATATGACCAATAAATTGCCTTGTCATGGATCCATAGTTGCTTGCACCAGTAATTGATTGGGTTAGACCCTGTGTTATAAATATGGAAGATGTAGGGTTTCTAAATTTAAAAAGTAATTACCAACTTCTACATTGAAATACTTTCACTTGCCAGGGTCGAGAAAAAGATGTTGCCATATTCTCATGTGTTAGGGCCAATAAGGACAGGGGTATTGGGTTTGTCTCGGATGCCCGAAGAATGAACGTCGGTATTACCCGAGCAAAGTCTACTGTGCTGGTATGAATTATTATATAAATTAGAAAAGCTTTCATATGGCATGTGTCAATAAATCTCATACTTCTTTTATGGAAACTGACCCGTTGTTGATCCTTTAGGTGGTGGGGTCTGCATCAACTCTGAGGAGTGATGAGCATTGGAACAACCTGGTGGAAAGTGCTGAGAAGAGAGATCTTATATTCAAGGTGTTCTTTTTTTTTATTTCCTCACAAATTCCCCCTTTTTCTCATCCATCCCTCCCAGCTATTGATCTTGTTTATGCCCACGTTACTTTTAATTTTCCAAGCGTTTAGTTCCTTAACTTTTAAGATATTTCAACAACCAAATTGTTTCTGCTTCCATTTCCAACTAACGTAGTTACTCTCGCAGGTCTCCAAGCCTTACGCTTCATTTTTCAGTGATTCAAATCTTGAATCTATGAAGGTTCCTGATAACTTGCTAGGAGTGCCTGATCAAGATCTCGATGATGATGTTATAATGCATGGTATCATTGACGATGCCGACCAAGGGCAAGCAGATGAGCATGACATGGATGACATGGATGATGGGTTCAACGGTGCTGAAGATGACTAAGTTTGCTAGCAAATAAACAATCATTTCACCATGTAAATTGTTAGTTTTAGCCGATTGGTGTTGCATATCTCCAAGAGTAATGGTAATAGCAAAGGAGAAAACAAGAATGCTGAAAAAGCTGCGTATGCAACTCTGCTGGCGAGGAGGCAAGGGAAAACAAGGCAGAACAGATACTTGGATATATTGATTATCTAGTCATTGCATGAGATGGCAAGACTAATAGCTAGTTGTTTTCTATGAGAACTGTTTGGGGGAGTTTCTTGAGGGACAGACATAGAGCTGCCAACCTTGTAATGCCACCATGTCATTCCCACAAGCTTCTCGATTAAAGGGGTAAAAAAGGAAGGGCAAAAGATGGACTATATTGATTATAACATTCCCTAAATAGAAGGGCTTCAGTCATTATTCTTGTAATAATATTTTTAAAGAAAAGTTTATTTCATGTTGAGGCACAATTTGTTTATAATCTTACCAAGTATAGGCCAAATATATTCTTCTTGGTATTAATGTTTTTATAATGGTATACACAAGTGAAATTACTTATTATTTTATTTTATAATGTTTAATTAATTAATAATAGAAATAAAACAATTGATAGATACTTTCATTTCTCTTGTTTTATAAAGGTAGATTTTTTTTATTGGTCTTAAATTATAATTCCGTTTCTTTTTAAAAAGTAAATTTATTATTTTTTTAATATGTTCATATTTAATATATATTTTTAATAATAAATATGGTATTAATTAATTATAATTAGTGTAATTAATACGAGAAACAGTATTAATAAAATAGACATTAAAAAAGAAATAAGTAAAATTTATTACATTTATATATTAAAATTTCAATTGTTATGGTTTAGAGGCTAAAAGATTACTTTTAAAAAAAAATTAATATTGTTAAAAAAATAATTTTATAAAATTGATTAATTATTAGAGTTTTTTTTTTTAAATTGTAAAAAAAAAAAAAGAAAAAAAATATATAAATGCTTTGCTTCGTTAAATACTTATTTCACGGGATAATAAACGTAATATATATTTATAAGAAAAGAAAACATTTCTTTTCCAACATGGCTTTCCCATCAACAGGTGAAGGCCAAGATTTTTGTTTTTTTTTGTAATTTTTTTTACCAAAAAACAGATATAAAAGAATGGTTCTCTCTCCTATAGCACATACCAAAGAACAAAAATCCAAGTCTGCTTGCCATTTACAGATACGAAATTTCTGGTAAAAAGGAAAGTAGCAACACTTTTGACCTCTGTTTTATCAACGTATGATAATTTTATCAACTTTTTTTTTTTAAATATTTCTGAGAAATAGTAGTCATAAAAAGGGTTATGAAACCCTTCAAATTTATAATAAATTAGATGCTTTCAAATTTACATCATTGATGATCGAAAAGAGATGCTGTATACAACTTAGGGTCATGGAACATAATCAACTACTCTCACTTAGATTAATAAAATGAAACAGAAATTCCAGGCAAAATCAGAATTTTCTCTTGCGTTGATACACCCAAAAAATGCAGTCTCCCTGCAACAATATTTGAAGTAATTCATCAACGCAATTTTTTTTTTTTTTTTTTTTTGAAATCATCAACAGAAAAGTTATAGCAATAATAGACTTGCAATCAACAATCATCCAAAAAACAACCTGAAGTCTCACATCTTCATTAATTGTTTCTTGACAAATACAAAGGGGCTTGGTCAAGACAATGGAGGCAATTCTAAAAAGGGGCCACTCAAAAGTTTGACACCTAAGACATGCCTAGATTAGACAATTTGCACACATACTCCTTTTAATTAAGGCACGCCTAGATGCCTACTCCTAATAATATTTTACAAACAGAAAGAAAAGTTAATAATCTAAGAACCCAATTGTGTGATCCTGATAGCAGGACGCTATGGCTTTAGTGATTTCTGGTGATACTGGTGAAGACTACCAAGTGTATATATTTCAAGATTAGAGATTTATGACTAAGAAAGAGCAAATAGGATAATACACAAAAAACAATGGCATAGCATCTGCAAAAGAAAAGCTTACCACATCAGATCTTGCTACTGAAAAGTTGCAATCTGTCCTCACTCAAACAGCCAAGTAAACCTTGGCTTAGGGTGCTTGTACACTTAATGTCACAAATATGATGCTTGTGAGATTTAAGATTTTGAGTAAATGTAAAAGTTGGCAACTCTTGCAAGATCAATCCCAATGTTTCTTCATCTCCAACTGCAAATAGTGGTTTCTCATTCTCTCTGTCTATGATAACAGATCTAGGCAATCGAATATTACTTACAGTGGCACATGCAATGCCCAACTCTTGATACTTATCACCCACCCTCTTCAAATGAAGATGGGAACCAAGTACTCTTTGTCCAATAATTGAGCAAGGAGTAGGTGATAGCTGAGAAACAGACATCTCATTGGTCATCTCAACTTTGGGACGAAAGGTAGCAACTATGTCATCACTGCTGGGACAATGAGCAAGGGATATACAAACTCCTTGATTTGCTGTTTGGGGAACCAATGATGGCCTTCATAAAATTCAATTGAAATCATGTTAGAACAGACTGTCTCAATAGTCATTACTCATTAAAAATAAAACTTTTCAAAATTATTGCATGGAAAAAATTCAATCCTGCAATGAGTTTTATAAATAGTAAAAGAAAATAAAAATAAACACTTCGAACTGCAGTGTTTGAAGTTCAACAGACAGAAGAGCCAGAGTTAAATGGAAAATGATCTTAATTAGAAATATACACTTCTTAAATGACATAACAAGCTAAAAATACAAGGAAATAAACATTATGCTCTGTTGCCTCTAATAAATACTAAAATGCACATGAAAGAGAGTTTTGGGCATCATTATGGGCCAAAAAACTACATCAAGATGAACTTGAAAAGCAAACCATATCTTTTTCAGATCCAAATGAATAAGAAAAACAGATGCCAAGCTCATACACAAACTAATAACATCCCACCTTTCTTCAGCACCGCCAAAGTTCCACTGGCATATGCCAATGGAGGAAGCAGATAGAAGCGTTCTAACACCAGAAGAAAAGTTATTTTGAACAGAGTATAATGTATGGATTGGATTGTTTGTCAACCCTGGACTCGATTCTACTGGTCCCCTGGTTTGACGCATATCAAATGCTAAAAGCAAGCTATTCTGAAAGGTACAAAACAAAAATTAAAAGTTTGGTTCAAGCTATCTAGACTATCATGGTAAACATCAAACAATATTCATTCAAGGGTCATACCTGTAGTCCCGCATACATGTAATATGAACTCTGAAGATCCCAGCAACATGACCAAGCAGGAGACTGTAAATTATGATGTCAACACAATGAAGACTCTTGTAAAATACTAATAACTAGATATTTTAGCGATAAGAGCATCACTAAGAAAACGATGCAAATGTTATCACTCAGTCTAGAAGTATGAGACTTTCTCTGAGCAGGACAGAGAGAAAGCAATCCCAATAAAGAATCACCAAGATATATTCCCTAGAGTTTATGAAAAGCAAAGTTCAAATTGGTGATGAATTTTTATAAAATTATCACAGCAAACTCTTCATTAGGTAATTCGATTAGAATTATCACCAGGGTCAATAGAGGCCAGAATGGAAATGCTACCTATTAACTATAATGGTTAATAAGTATTTTCAATTTCTATTAGATACATTTAGTAATTCCTTTCTATTTTTGTTAGAAATATTCAATACACATGCACCCATTGTCACATTACCTGCACCCATTATTTTCAAGTAATTAGTTAACATTTTAGCACAAATTGTAATCCCATCCAATAAGAAGCAAGGGAAATCTTAACACTATATCATAAGATCACAATAAACAGCATCATGGATAATGGATCTAACACTTACCGGTAAATCATAGGAAAGGATGACACTGTTGCTTTCCATACTGTAAACAAAACAACCATGGGTGGGTTTGGAAGAATGTAAAAATAGAAATGTCACAAAAGAACTTGAGTTTTGATTGTAACATTACCTAAGAACAGATAGTTTCTTGCCTAAGGAAGCACAAAGTGCATGACTTCCATTAAAAGGAGAAATATGCAAATCCTTTATGATTTTCATGCTAGAAGGGAGCAAAATATCTTCACTTTCATGAGGAGGTAGCAAGTTCATCTGCAAAACAATATTTAAAATAAAGAATTGTTGGAGCACTTATATATATATATATATATATATATATATATATATATATATATATATATATATATATATATAAACTTGAGTTAGAGGATAGAAACTTTACTTTGGTAAGTACATGTGACCCATCAATCTTAGGTAGCCTCCGAGCAAGTAACAAAATTTGACCAAATGCATCTATATCAAATAAGCGTGCACCATCCACTTGCAACTCTCTCTGCAATTATTTAAACTCAAGTCACTACAGCTAAATTGCAAGTACAACCGACGTGATAATACTTCTAGTCAAAAACAAAAATAAGAACTCAGCAAAAGAAGAGGTGGGGAAGAAGAAGATTGTTTCTCTAAAGACAAGCAAAATTGTAATGATTAGTCAGTAGGTTGTCTAGTGACATTAAATAAAGGTATTTCAATGTCATATAAAGCCAGAAAACTGCATAAGACTGAAAACATGCTTTGACTAAAGTTGGCCTAATCTAGAGATTGTCAGCAAAAAGTAAATATCTAGTTAATACTTTAACAGCATCAGGGATTAAATTCTAAATTCCTGGGACCACTGATCATAGTTCAAGTAGCATAAATGTTCCAGAGGTCACCTTAGGGCAAAGAGATGGAGACCTTTTGTTTCAAAATAATGAACATTTCAGAACTAATGATAACAATGAATGAATGAAATATAATATCTTAAACAGTTCAGAAAATAAAGGAAGCCTTGTGCACACCCTATTAACAATGTTGGTTTCAATAAGTACATGGAACTTAATAACAGTAGGTATCAAATTTATGATCCAAATTGATCATAGTTCAAAGAAACCCAAAAAAAAGGGAAAGGAAAAGAAGGAGAAAATTCAAACATTTCATTAACAATTGCACTTCATCAGTGTTTTGGCAGAATCCAAATTTTAAGCTTTATTAAATCAACAAGAATTGTATCAAAAATACTGGTTAGGCTTAAGTCAAAATCTTACGTTTAACCCAGCAAAGGTTATATCTTACTTAAAACTGCTCACAAGTTTCCAATTAGATTCCCACCTCAGAAGTGGTTAGAAAATATTTGGTTAGTAAAGACATTTTTCTTGTATTAGCATATCTATTCACTTAACTTCTGAGGTACAATTCTTTTCAGCCCTAGGCTTCTAATTCAACTTACACTTCATCATAACTTTATTTGAGCAGTGAATTTCTACTCTGAAGAACGTGTTTTATGATTTACCTTAAGCCTCGGAAACTGAGAATGCCACAAAATGGTTTGAGATCTTATGCTATCAAGAAGCACACAACTCTTGTTTAATAAAATAAAATAAATAATAGAATATTTATTTATGGTACCAAAAAAATAGAAGAAGAGAGAAGAATAAGAATATAAAGGTCTAGGAACTTGACCCGTAATCTGTTTTACAAAAGTTTAGCCATATCTAAATGTACAGGCGAAGAAAAGAGAAATAAAGATGAAAGAGAAACATCCAGACCTCCAACACAAAAATACTGGAAGATCCTCCTTGGCATAACTTTGAGTTGATATTTCCTAAAAAAAGAAAGATATTAAAAAGAAAAGTTTATGTTAGTGACAGAGCAACACGGATTTAGCGCTCTCTCTCTCTCTCTCTCTCTCTCTCTCTCTATATATATATATATATATATATATATATATATATATACACAAAAAAAAAAAGTATAAAGACAACACAATAGAGAAAGAAACAGAAGGCAGTGGCAATCAACACCACAAATCCATTGTTCAGAATATTATCAAATGGCAGATACTAACAATAACAATCAATTAAAATAAGAAAAGGAATAAAAAGATAACATGGATATCATTCATCTGAAAAGATAATTAACAGTTACAGTATGTCCTTGACTGCTCCTACCAGCAGAGAACGGCACAGTTGAACTGCTTTCCATATCTCCTACTAAATGCTCCAAATAAGTCGTTCTCTACAAAGTCAAAAGTTTGAAACTGAAAGTAACAAAGAAAGGCACAACTAAAAAGAGATCTAACGCAAATTTTCCACCCACAAATTCCAATGAGTTCAAATTTTCACATATAATTTCATTCCCAAAATTCATTTTGATTGCAAAATTGAGAATGAGATGCATATGTTTTCCAAAGATACAGATTTGCACCACAAATTGGTAAGGCTTGATAGAATTGAGGAAAATCCATAAACAGACAACAATAGGCCCAAGAGATTAAAAGTACAATGTGCTCTGGAACTGGAAGCCTAACCATAAACTGCTACTACTTAAACACAATGGATAACAGCCAATATAGAAACACTAAAAAGCTTTTATTGACCAGTGATATTGATAATACTAAAGATCATGTGAGTTTTATTGCTTTGAAACAAGAAAATGGATATAATTGAAAGGTCAAAGTAATTAACACTTAAGCATTACCTCCGTAAGCTGGTTGACCTTAAGTTGCAACTCAGCTTCTCTCTTTTGCCATTCAGATTCTTTTCTACACCAATCAGCACTCTGCAGGTGCAGTCAGAAAATCATACATTTGCTCCTGACAGATAAACAAAGTACTAGTGCCTCGAGTTTTTAGAGAAAACCAAGCTGCAAACCCTAAAACATATTGAACAAAACAACTATCTGTTTCTGTTTGATTTAGAAAACAATCCTACCTTCTTCTCAAGAGAAGCACATTTCATCTCTAGAGATCTAATTGTCTGCAAACCAGGAAAAAAAAAAAAAAAAAAACCCATTAAAAATACTTTTTTTCGCGAATTGATTTTAAAATAACAAGTCCAAGAGTATGAGCAGTACCTTTTGTGATTCTTCGTCGACCACAGCAAACCTTGGAGCAAAGAGCTTCCTCACATCCTTTAACGTGCAATTCCTGTTGCATTGAGGGCACTAAAATGAGGAAATAAAAGTTAAGCAGAGATAAACAACATCAAGTCTTGATCATTAATGAAAACTATGACCCATTAACCAATACCTTTGCAGAATTTCGATTTTGTTTCAACCATTTGCTGATACAAGAAAGCCCGAATATATGGCCACAAGGAAGACAGCTACACTCGTCGCATAAAACAATTAAACGATTAACAGGTCAGAGAATCACATTCAAGTGCAAATTTCGAGTAAATCCCTAGAACTGATGAAAGATTCGAACAGGCAACACAAATTAGAGAAATTGGGAAGAGTATAGAGAACAAAAAGCACCAGATATGATGGTCACCCTCACTGGTCCAAGCATCCATGCAAATAGGGCAAAAAAGTCCATCAATTTGAGTTCGATTCCACTCTCTCCCCTGAGAACACTCGGCATTCTCATCTGCAATTAACGAACGCATCTCTTCTCCTTCTGGATTTACTCTTCTCCGCTTGCTTCTCTCTTCTTCAACACTTACTCGACCAGCATTCAAAAAGCCGTTACCTAAAACCCTAGGCGAGTTTGCAACCGGAATGTACTCCTCGTCGTCGTCGTCTCCGTCCTCCTCCTCCTCTTCGCTTTCCAAGTGACTTTCCGTCTCTTCTTCTACTTCAAAGCCAGGGTAGACGAATGCGTCGTCATTCTCTTCGTCAGAATCGTATGGGTGGGCCATTAAAGCATGCAATTAGGAAAGCAAGAAGGAAGCAGAGAACGCAAAAGAGTGACCTTTGCTTCGTTTTGAAGCTTTCATTAGGGAGGGAAAGTTGGGAGGACCGAACTAAATATATACCCTCAATATGTTTATTAAAACGACACCGGATTCGCATATCCACTTGTGAAGGAAAGTCTCATAACTAAATAATCTATGGTTTATGGTTTAGTGATTGGGTTCCATTTTTCAATTCAAAGGCAAATAAAAATGGAAAATATTAGAGAATCGGCCATCTTTCTTCCGTCATTTGGCGGTGGCATGGGCGGCATGGCTTGCAACGCAACGGAATTGGGAGTTAAACGGAACTCCATTTACTTTGCGAAGCTATTTGAGAGATACTATTGGGTGTTTGATCTTGAAGACCATAGCCTTTGGATGACTTACCTTGCCTACTGTATACTACCAAGTATACATTTATCCATTATTTTTGTAGACTACATAAAAATGAAGCTGAAAGTATAAAAGAACAATTTTTTTTTATTAATTGAAAATATAGAATTTGATTTTCAAAGATTTGCTTGTCAATTGATTACACCCACATTTTTTGACTCAAACTCTGACACTCGTTTATCCACAAGAAGACAAATTTTGACACTGCGTTATGCCCAATATTTATGGATAAATTTTATTATATTTTTTTTATTATAACTTTTAAAATTCGGTGAGAATTTCTGAAATTTATCCTAATATTTATATTTAAGAGAACTTCTAAATTTGAAAAACTATAGATAAGAGAAATTGTCCACCTACTACACCAACCTCCCTTTAGTAGTTCCACGCCCATGAACTACTCAACTTTACCATCACAAAAGCACTAGTTTTTATTCATTAAAGTCGATTTAGAATCTACAAGCACTTGCAATGAATATTAAATAAATATAATTTTAATATATGTCAATATTTTATTGTACGTTGGACCGACCATGTTTATTTTATAAAATTTATTATTTGTTAGATAGTCAGGATCCAACTAGTAATTTATTAATTATTATTATATTAATTATGGTTGGGAGATTATCATCCCTATCATATTCCAACATAATAGTGAGGTAATCCCTGTGGCTGTGTTGGGCGTTCAACACAATTTAACTATAGTTAAATTGCTATAAAGTCCTACGATTGACTAATATTAATTACTCAATCTTTATATTTTAAAATAAATAAATTCAATAATATATTTTGATTGAATTCTTTTTTTTTTCATATAAAAAATCACTATTTCATTAAAATAAACCATTAATTTTAAAATTAAGATTATGTTGTTAAAAATTATAATTTTCAATTATTACATTTATATATTTAAATATTAATTGCTAATTATTTTTGTAATTTTAGAAATGCTTATAATATTATTAAATTAAAATTTAAATTAATATATATATATATATATATATTCATGCTAATCAAAAGTAACTTAATTAGTTTTCATTTACTTTCTCAAATTCGATATTTTACAGTTTTAAAGATAATTTTAATATTATTAAGCTAAAACTTAAATTAACATGAACTTTAAATATGAAAAGAATTCATGCTAATTAGAAGTAATTTAGTTAGGCTTTATTTGGTAACAGCTTTTAAGGTAGCATTTAATGTTTAAATCACAGTCAAGATATTATCTATTTTATTTACACTGTTCGATAATATAATATTTAGAAGTTAAGAGTGTAATTCATTAAAAGTTACTTGTTCTAACTCTTAAAGGTGGAGAAATTATTTTGATAAAGGTTAACAAGATGATACTATTATTTTTATATTTAATAGCTAATCTAATAACTATTTTTTTGAATACTTATGCTTTAAATTATTACATAAATAATTAATCATTAACGGCTAATATTTAATAATTAATTACTAGTAAAATAACTAATAATTACTAAAATAATTAATATTATCGAATTAGACTTTAGAGATCAAAAGAACATTTTTATCAAAGTCAACAAGATCTACTATTATTATATTTAATAACTAATTTAATAATTATTTTTATCGGACGCTTATACTTTAAATTATTATATAAATAATTAACTATTAACGATTAATATCTATCAATTAATAGTTAATAAAATAATTAATAATTACTAAAATAATTAATAACTATTATAATAATTAAGATTTTAATCTTATTTAATTTTAAGTATATAAAAAATAAAAAATATTAGATTTGAGTTTTATTATTTATTTATTTTAATATTATTTATTTTTATAATAAAAAATCTAATTGTTGTCATTCACGACGCATGCAATTTAAGTCTATCACCGCGAGCTCAAGGAAGCACTCAAGATCCAATAATAGACGTACGGTCTTACACCATTGGATCCAGTCCACCTCAAGTTGGCAATTGCTCTATTTTCTTACTTTGCTTTGCTTTGCTGAGCCACGGAATGGCGTCATTGCTTCACGTCACATTTCCCTGGCACGTAATTACAAAGTAACCCTTTCCTAATAAATTTTCTTTCAATATCACCCACTTGCTTGCCTTGTCAATATCTTCCACCCTCTAAGTGGACATAAAACCTAATCACTAATGCAAGAATCTAGTTCTAAATACTACTATTTTAAATATAATTTTAATTTTTCATATATTAAATTTATACAAAAATTATTAAGATTTTTTTGGGATATATAAAAAAGGTAAAAAAATTGATGAATAAGATATACAAGTCATAAATGAATTCAGTTTTTTAGAATACAAGTTAAAGGATTAATTCTAAATTTCTACCTTATTTTTACAGAGATCTTCAATTTAATTTAATTTTTTTAATTCAGTCATTCAAAATCCTACATTGAATGCAGAAAGTATACATGTATAAGTTATATAAAAAAAATTCTATTAAATTATCATGATTTAATAATATTTTATTTTTGTCACTAAAACGTGTATATATTTCTTTATCTTTAGTAAAAAGAAAAAAGCTTATTTGATTGCTAATGTGCACGTGCCTTTAGTTGAGGTCTCACCCTTAAGATATACCCAGTGAACTGGTCTTTTGAATCCCACATCGAAAGTGTCTGTGTACGAATTATATATATAAAAAAAATTATGTTAAAATTGTCATTATTTAAACAGTGTTACATTTCTGTCACTAACCCTAGTGAATTGGTCTTTTGAATCCCACATCGAAAGTGTCTATGTATAAATTATATAAAAAAAAATCTGTTAAAATTATCATTATTTAATCAGTGTTATATTTCTGTCACTAACCCTTTTTATTTTTATATCAATATCTAAATTAATTCAAAATTTTAATTTAAGTATAATTTAAATTAAATTAAAAAATTTATCTTATTGATTTCATAATTAGATTAAAAAAATTAATAAATTTAATTCAAAAATTAAGTAATTAAACTTCTTAATTTTTAGTCTAAATCAATAAAATTTAATTTTAAAATTTTAAATTTTAACCAAAATAAATTTAAATTGGAAAAATTTAATTAATTTAAATAAAAATTTAAAAAATAATTAAATTAAACATTTCAATAAATATAATGGGTAGCCATAAATTAAAATAAAAATGTTTGATGAGTGTAGGAGCATGACAATTTTATAAAGTAATAAATGAAGGCATAAAAATCACAAGTGAAGGAGGAGAGGGAGATACGTTACGTGGACTGATGGCAGCCGTTAGCGTTGATGTAATTGTAGGGGTAAGAGACAGCAAGTAAGCCCAGAACTTCAACTTTGCTCCTCATGTGTATGTCACTCTCACTCATGACTCTTGCCCTTGTCTCACAAGCACCATTGAATGTGGATCTTTTCTTCCCTCTTTTCTCTGATATTACTTTTCTATAGTGATGTGATTTCTTTTAGTTTATTAATTTTTTTAATTTTAATATAATTGATTTTTTTTTGCCATTTTTAATGGGTATAATTCAAATTTTTTTTAAGAATTATTCAAATTTTAAGATGTATGCTAGGGAAAAAGAAAAAAAGTAGTTGTTGTTACTCATGGATGCTTGCAAATTTCCAAATGGAAAATGGTGAGAGCACATGGTAGATCTAACATGCTCTCTTTTATTAAGGAGGCACTACCTTTAGTTTTCAAGATTCTTGTGGATGCAAATACCTTCTCTCTAATGCACATTCTTTTGTTAAGATTCAAAAAGTCCTTCTCACCCATTCAATTTTCCACTAAATTATTGAATTATTAGTTAGCACCCACCTAGAGATATTTTGATACCTATGACTAGGGATGATAATGTGTAAAGTAATATAAAAATCACAATAGTCAAATCTATATAATATTTTCAATACTCAAATTTATTCTAAACTCGATTAAAATTTATATTGATATGAACCTATTTTCCATATATGAATCAATTTCAAATCCGGTTATATATAATCTATAAACTCGATTATTTAGTGTTTTTAAAATAATTTATTAAGTATTGATTAATATTTTAATTTAAAATTTAATAAATTTGAAAATACTTTTCAGCATTATTCAAATAAAAAACTATTAATTTATTTTTAATTTCTTTTAATAATAAATTTTCTTTATTTATGATCAAGTTGTTCAAACTAATATATATATATATATATATATATATATATATAAAGGCTAATTTATATATATTACAATTAAATATTTTTTCAAGCAATTTTAAAATGTATTTCACTATATTAATTTAATATATTCAAAAATTTTAAATAATTTTAAAGTCTTTTTTATATTTTTTGGTTTCCTTCTAACTATGGATTATAGATAGACAATGGTTAGGCTTAGGCTTTTTTTTTTTTTTTTTTCATTTTAAAATGTTTTAAAAGGAATGAAATTTTTACTTTTTTTTCTGAATAAATGAACTTTTTACTTTATAAAATGTGTATTTAGTTAATAAATTACTGATTCAATGACTTCATTTTGCTTTATGATAAAAAAATTTTATTAAAATTATCATAATTTTAATAATAATTTATTTTTATTACTAATTCGTATGTGTAAATAAAAAAAAAAAAAAAGAAAACTAGGGAATATAGAAATTAAATGTAGGATGTGGCATGGGTTTATGATTATAAATAGGGTGGGAATTAGGTGGAACCGGGGAGGATATACATAGATTTATATCTGAATCTGATTGAGATTAATTTGGGTTAAACCTAGAATTGGACCTAATTGATTGTTGGGCCAATTTTGGTATCTTCTTAAATTATAAGTCAAAATTGAATCAAAATTAACTATTTAAATTATTAATTTATATTCGGTTAAAAAGTGTAAGTGCACTAAACCATTTTCGAACTGGAATTAAAATCTTTAAAATTTAAAATTGAAATTAAAACTAATCATAACCATATCAAAACCGGTTAAAAATCAGATCGGACTGAAAACATGATGACGTAATTCAGTTTTGATTTATTTCCTAACCAGGTATAAATAGTCAATTTCAACTCAAAATCGGCTCGAACCGGTCGATCGGCCTAGACAACAAACACATGAAATGATGCGAAATTAAAAATTTAGTAGCGTAGTGTGAAACGGCTAACTAGAAGGACAAGTGACAATTGGGACTTTTTCTTGAAGTCTCCGTCAAGATAAGCACGTGAGAGGGACCATTTATAAGACACGTGATGGCGGCTGTCACGAGTCACGAGTGGCCATATATCGCCAATTTATCGCCAGTTTTGCTTACGATATATTATACTGGGTTTTTTAAAACTGTTTTAAGTTCCAACTTCTCCGTAAACGAGTTCAAACTTCAAAGATTGGACTTTTCAAGTATGAACCGACATTTTTCGACTTAACAAAGTCCAATAATGTTGGATCAAGTCAGTGCCACGTCAGACTGCACAGTTTTTCCTCGGCATTCACGTAAGGTGGCGGGAAGATTGATTCCAATTTGTCATAATCCTTTCACAAACGTTTTAAAATATATATTATTTTAAATATTATTAAATTATTCTAATTTTATAATTAAAATATATTATATTTAATTTTAAATTAATTTTAATATTTTATAACTAATTTTAAAAATTATTTTTTCTTCACTGTATACATAAATTTGCTACTGGTCTCTAAATAATATAAGTGTTAAGTATAAAATTTAACATTTAGAAACAAAGTATAATGAATAAATCTGTTTAAAAATTTTACAAAATATTTTCATAAAATTTTACAAAATATTTTCATATAAATAATGGCAGAGCTAATATACTTAAATATAAAAAAAAAATTATGCCAAAAAAAATAAATGTACTGTAATCAGCAAAGATATATAATACATATTTAGCCAATAAATTAAATTAAGTTACATAAAATAATTAAGAGTTAATTATTAAAAAAAATTTAAATTTATCAATTTTTATAATTAAATTTTAAAATTCAAATAATGGACTATTAAATTTTTATATTTAATTAGTATTTAAAATTAATTTAATCGTCAATAAATTATTAATAAAAATTATAAGTTAAATTTTATTTTACAAATATTATTAGAAATGGTTACATTAATAATTTTTTTAATAATTGAATTAATTTAATACATTAATTAAATATAAAAATTTAATTTTAATAATTAATAAGTTATATGATAAATTTTTTTTAATTAAATAGAAGAATTTAAAATCTATAGCTCCATAATAATAATAATAATAATAGTAGGAATAATAATAATAATAAATATAACGGAAGAGAGGAGGAAAAAAGAGAGGAAGTAGTTAATGATTTCTCGAGCTTCACAATCATTATATCGTCTCCGAGATTTCAATTAATTTCGACCCATCAGTCTTCTCTCCCCCCCACAGACTCACGGTCACCAAACAGAAAAAGAAAACAAATATATATATATATATATATATATATAGAAAGAAAAAAGAAAATCTGCAAATGGACAAAGAAACAGTAACAACAACTACAAGTGAATCAGAAGCGAAGAAACAGGACCTACTCTCTTTCTCTACCCTTCTCTGCCTCTGCTTCTTCTTTTTTTTAGCTCTGCACCAACAACCGCTGAAGCAGCAAAAACAACTGGCTGAGCAAACAAGAATAGTTACAACCTTTCATCTGTAAAGAACGTTTAAGAAGAGGAACAGAGACATGGGTATTTTACACGACGACGTGGTGATCATCAGTCAATCAGAGAAAGAAAGAGACCTCAGCGTCATTACCGTTAATTGCCCTGATAAGACTGGTCTTGGTAGTGATTTGTGTCGCATCATACTCTTCTTTGGCCTTAATATCGTTAAAGGAGGTAAGTTAAACATGATCCTGGATTTTTCTTCTTATTGCCATTTTTTTGGTCTCTCGAACAATACAGGAAAATTGAAAGAAATTTGAGAGCTTATCAACTTGTTGTTTCTCTTTCTTTTTTCCCCTCTTCTGCTTCATATTTTCCCCCCAATTTTCTCAGCTGCCAAATGGTAAAAAGTTAGGCTTTCTGCCTTAATTCACGCTTTTACTTTCCAATTTGTTAAGAATTGGTGGGTTTGGTGAAACAAATGATGGCTATATGTATTTTCGTTTATTAATTAAAATTTGTGTATAAAGCTGTGGGATTGTAGTCTTATTTTGTTTTTTGTGTTTGGCGATTTTTTTATATGGTGAAGATTTATCTACGGATGGTAAATGGTGTTACATAGTGTTTTGGGTTGCTGGCAATTCATCAACTAGATGGGGCCTTTTGAAGAAGAGATTATTAGGGGTTTGCCCTTCTTGCTCTTCAGCTTCTGGGATTTCGTATTATCGTTCAGAATTGCAGCAGCCTCCAAGGCCTCCTGATGTTTTTCTATTGAAGTTATGCTGTCATGACCGAAGAGGGCTTTTACACAGTAATAATTCTTTCTGGAATCTTTGGCTTTTTATTGAATCATTGTCTATTGAATCTGCCTGGTTTATTGTTTTGTCTTTCTGGATATGTTTTCATGATTTTTCTGGTTTCTGTTTATTTGTTTATGTATTGCTGGATGATCTTAAGGGTGGGTTCTGATTTGTTGTTTGCATCTTTTTTGCTTTTTATCCTTAATTCTGCTTTGCATGACAGTTGAGAATCATGTAGTAAGAACAGAAAAAATTGGAGCCTAATCTCACCACAGCCACACACACGCCCCAGCTTTTTCTGATATTCCAAGTTTTCTTTAATTTTTTTGTGTGAATTCGATAATCATATGGAGTATGAAGGAAATTTATAAAGCTGACTGATTCTCTTGTCTCCCCTTTTGATGTGGATTTTTTCGTGGAGAAATTAGCACTAGAATATTTCGTGAACTTTCTGTCTTTCTGTGATTCAGTTTTGGAGGGTTTCTTTTGGCAGATGTGACTGAGGTGCTGTGTGAGCTTGAACTCATTATAAAAAAAGTGAAGGTATCCACAACACCAGATGGGAGGGTGATGGACCTATTCTTCGTTACAGACACCAGGTTTGTATTCACCATATCTATTCTCAGACATATTACAACTTGTTTCTCTGAGGTTATTGCTATTTTAGTGATACTGATTATGCTCATTTAGTGCCGTTGACATGATTACTTTGAATGATCGTTAACATTCTAAATTCAAACAACATTTAAGTTCATTTTCATAATGCAAGAAGAGGAGTTTGGTGACCTTTTCTTGTAAATATAAAGTGCTATATGGTGGCTATTTCCAATTCAGATTGTCCAATTGTAGTAGTTGCCTTCTGTAATAATGGCATTTCTTGATTTTATGGATACAATTGATCTTCTCTTGAAAACCACATTTTCTGACCATTTTATAAGTTCTTGTGATTTTGTCAATTGACAGATGGATATAAAGGATTTTAAGTGATTTTTTGTAGGATCATTTTGCATTTAGAAAAATTGTGTTTGTGATTATCTTCTTGACTTCTTTCAAAAGTAAGGTTCCTTTAATGCCTTGTCTTTGTCAGGGAGCTTCTACATACAAATAGGAGAAAGGAGGATACATATGATCACTTAAAAGCTGTTATGGGAGATGCCATGATAAGCTGTGACATAGAAATGGTTGGCCCTGAAATTACTGCATGTTCGCAGGGATCTTCATTTCTTCCAACTACAATCACAGACGACATGCTTCACTTAGAAATTCCTGATGAACTCCCAAGTTCACTAACTTCCGCCAGTGTTTCTGTGACAATGGACAATTTACTGAGTCCTGCTCATACACTTGTTCAAATTGCATGCCAAGATCACAAAGGTCTTCTTTATGACATAATGAGAACTTTGAAGGATTACAATATACAGGTATATACATTAATACTCTAAATTGCATGGATTTTTCTGAAGAACGTTTATTCTCACGTTTTGACTAGGGTTAAGAACCTGCTTTCTGCAATACATAGTGAAGCAATATTGAACTATTTATGGCTTGTGTGACCAGATTTCTTATGGACGCTTCACTATAAAAGAAAGTAGGAACTGTGAGATTGACTTGTTTGTTCAAGCTGATGGGAAGAAAGTCGTTGACCCTAACAAACAGAAAGCATTGTCTTCTCGTCTGGAGATGGAATTACTACGCCCTCTCAGAGTAGCTGTTGTTAGCCGCGGTCCTGACACAGAGCTACTAGTGGCAAATCCTGTTGAGTTATCTGGCAAGGGCAGACCTCTTGTGTTTCATGATATCACACTTGCTCTCAAGATGCTTAAGACTTGCATTTTTTCGGTACTTATGTACTTACTGAATAAGCTTAGATAGGTTTTCGGTATGCTTGCTATTTTTGCTTTTCCCTTGCATCAAATGGCATTATTGTTTTTATCACGACAAGAGTGTGTTGCTGCAATTATGAGATTGGCAATGCATTACAGGTTGAGATTTTGTGAACATGTGAAATTATTATTCACTTCTACGACATTCTTTTTTTTTTTTCCCCAGGCAGTTCATTAATTCTTCTTCTTCTTTCCAACAACAATTATCAATTATAATGCCTGCTGTATGTTTTTCCAGGCTGAGATTAGGAGGCGCATGATTGGAGATCGTGAATTTGAAGTGTACAGAGTCTTGCTTGATGAAGGGGAAAGTTTGCGCATCCCAAGAAGCAAAATAGAGGAAGCAGTTTGGAATATGCTAATGGGTTGGGACTGATAAATGATTTTAGCATCATTCTTTTTAGATGGCCATGGTCTCCTGTACAGATTACTTCTCCCTATCAAAATTTGTATGTGATGTAAATTATGGATCATATTTCCTTCAGAGGCAGAACTGTTCCACTTCCACATCTATGTTTACGACTCCTGTGAGGCTGACTAGTACCATAAAGATGAGAAGTTGGTAACAGGATATAAAAAGGGTGAAGGCATACATGAAGCCTTATCTTACACGTTTGGCGTACATGAAGTCTTTCTAGTAATGGATGCCTGTATATGATGGCTCAGTTGATTTCCTATTATGTAATCCATTAATACCTTTTTCTATTCTTGTAAATAAAATCAGCATGTAGAGCATGCAATGTGAAGTGACAAGAGGTTTTGTCGTTCAAATTTACCAGTTATGTCAACAGAGCGAGCTGTACAGTACATCGCATATTAAACCAGTAACATAACAATTTCATTGCATATACTTGTGTGTTTTGCTTCTTATACATTTTCTGTTTCACTAAAACTAATCATTGATGTGCATTTCCACCTTTAGGAGGTGTTCTGGCAATGTACTTTCATTTTCATAGATTCAGGT
>NC_079495.1:0-108765 GCF_030052815.1 Hevea brasiliensis | reverse complement strand
TCTTCTTCAGCTGCTCTGAAGTCTTTAATTCAACCCCAGTGCCAAACCTGCAACACGTAAGTTTTGCATACAACAAGGTTAGCCAATGAATTCAGGCTCTATCTGAATATTTTAAGGAGGCGGCCAGGAGGGTGTGACGTTAGGTGAGGCGTCCTTGGAAAAGAATTTGATAAAGCCACAGTACACAAACATACAGTAAAAAACACACCCATATATTACACTGATCAAATGATATAAAAAGATTCATGTGCCAAGCTAGCTAAAGACTCTTGTTATTACTTTGCAGAACCTAAAAATATAATAATGAGAAACCATTTGCACACTTGCTACCCTAAAAACCTCCAGATTAATGCCCAAGCAATTGTAGAAGCAAAATTACAGTTCAATTAACAAATACAAACAGCAAGTAGCGGATGAAGGTGCTATAAGTAATTCGGCCATTAGTATCACCTACCGCAGAAGCACAATTAACAAAAACAGCATCATTCAACAAATAACAAGAACACCCACCATTGCAGAGCTACTGGAATTCTGATGCCTCAGTAATTAATACGTGGGTGTGAATAAGGTGAATTACTTTGATTAGCTTAAACTTAAACCTAACTATAAAAAAAAAAAAAAAAAAACTCAAATCTCGCATAAACAAAAATAACTAAGAATAAAAACACGAAAAATATCTCAGATACCTTTCAGCTCGAGAATTGCGTTTCTCTTCCTCAGACAACTGAACAGTGATCCCAAAACGCTCAGCGCGGCGGATCTTCTTCTCTGTGTCAGTGACTGGGGCTGTATCTCCTGAACGCGAGCTAACCGCCGTGCCCTTGCCGCTCTTTGAATCCTCGCCGTCCTTCTTAAGAGCGTCCGCATCTGAATTAACGATGGATGGGGAGATGATGGTGGAATCCTCGAGACGATCTGGCTTGGCGAGCGCAGGAGCTGTCGCGTCTAGGGTTTTGCTAGGATTGTCTTGGAGAAGAGTGGTGCCGGTGGCGAGATTCTCCGTGCCGGTTGTCATTTCGAGAGAGAAGATGATAATGGAGAGTGCGAGAGAGGTTGGCTGGGAATGCGTGGGTGATTTGGGGACTTTATCGCGAGGCAAGAAAAAGGGGACTTCAGACTATAACAAAACCAAGTCAAGTGATTAGCGGCCTAAAACGATTGATTGGGCTTCTTTTTCCGAGTCATGGTCACGGTTTAACCCCACAAGGAACCGCACCCTAACCCGAGTCGAGTCGAGTCGAGTCTCGCTCAGAAAAATTTACGAGGGCTCGAAATGAGACGCGTACACCACTGATCTGGGCTTGGCCAGCTCCAAAGGTTAATGCATTTGCAACTTAAAAAGGTGACACCTCGCAAGAACAGGTTCCAACTCGCGATATATGATAATGATATGACCTTAGCTACCGTTTATAATCTTTCACTCTCACTTGCCCAAACTCCCACCGTTTCACTTTGATAGTCGCTCTTGGTCAAGTTTGGCTATGGCAACCGAGTAAAGATTGCAACACACTACTTAATTATCAGAGATAGATACTCTCCATGTTGTTATTATATTATTCAAAATTTCTCTCTTATTGTAAAGTTGCTTATACAGGAACAGGAACGCTCAAGAGGTTCTTCCTCCATCACTCAATTCTACTTCCACCCGCCCTCCTCTTTTTGATGGAACTACCATGTTGTTAATCTATTTTTAACTCCTCTTTTATATTTCTTTTGAGTGTATATTCTCACTTGCCATTTTCTGAGTAGAGTGTTTGTTGTTGCTAAAATCATTTTCATCTTCATCTGTTTTTTTGCAAGGTTGAACATAAAGCTACAGAAGTCCATTCGCTCAACGGGCTTGGATTACAAGGAATTACACAAGGTTTTGATTTGTGATTCTATTTTACTTTTTAAAAATTTTTCTTTTCGTGTTTTTGACGTGTTTTTCTTTTGTGTAGGGACAACAAGAAAAGAAAAGATTGTATTAGTTGCTATCGACCTAGAAAATAAGCCTCTTTTGTGCAAAGAAGTGTATTCTGCAAAAAAGGTGATAACTTTACAGGGCATTTATAAAATTAATTTGAAGATAATCTGCAAGATGTGATATTCTATTATTGGTTAATACAGGTGCCAGCATTGGAACACGATAACAAAGTTATAGTTGAGAGTCTCGATATAATTAAATACATTGATAGCAACTTAGAAGGGCCTTCTCTATTATTCCCTGATGTAATTTAGTCTATATATGCCTATGCTTTTACTTTCAATCATGTGTATTTTCAGAGCAAGTAGAGATTAAGTTCAGAGTAAAGTTGTTTTGCAAATAATCAATAATTAATAATGTAGGATCCTGCAAGAAGAGAATTTGGAGAGGAATTGCCATCTTACTCTGAAACATTTAATACTATGGTGTATAACTCATTTAAAGGAGTAGTAGTAAGAGAAGCTGGTAAGATTAATAACGTTTTATTTTCAATATTATTGATTTATGGAAACTAGCTCGATTGATTATTCATTCTATAATATCAGATCCTGCTTTTGATGTAGTAGAAGCTGCCTTCAACAAATTTGATGATGGGCCATTTTTCCTTAGCGACTTCAGTTTGGTAAGTGGGATGTTTGATGCCGTTACTTTAATATAATTTTTTTTTTTTAAATCATACGTATACTGATGCACTAATTCTATTATTTTATGGCCTTTTAGGTGGATATAGCATATATCCCATTTGGTTGAAAGAGCCCACGTATTCTTACCTCAAGTGTGGAAGTATGATATCACCAAGGGCAGGCATAAAACTAGCATCATGGATTGAGGTATATATTAATTTCAGTGACAAACAAAGTTTATAGTTTTTGTTGGTGATCAGATATTAGTTGAAATTAATCTTCCTCTCATCCATTAATTTACAGGAAATGAACAAAATTGATGCTTGTAAGCAAACAAAGATTGATCCAAAAGAGATCATTGAATTTTACAAGAAGCGCTTCCTGGTACCATACCTCTTTTACACAAACAACCATATATATATATATGTCCACACACACTGCGAATATGATTTTTGCTGGTTTCTTTTCCCTCCTATTTATTTTGGCTGCAGGCCCAACAATGAGCATGCCAATATTTGTTCTTTTTTTAAAGTCTTAAATTTTATTTTTATATGAATTTCCACATATTTTAATATTAAAATCAGCGGCTTTCTGAAAAAATTATGTGTTTTAATTTCAATGTTAAGCAGGCTCTTATCGCCTAGCTCAATAATGCGATTTTATCCAAGATGTGAAGTCAGTAATGCAATGTTTGGAATTAATTAAAAAAAAAGATCATAGCCATGTTTGTTAATTACCCACTTATATTTGTTAAATTTTAATGATAAATTTCATGATTTTATACAAGCAATTAGACCCGAGCTATCTTGAGGGGCCGAAAGAAGCTATTAATATTATAAAAACTGTTAGTAATTTGATGTAGATATTAATTTAATTAATAATTTATTTGCAGAATTTTAAAAAATTGTTTCTTTAATGTATAATTTTAACGTCTATTTAAATCTATTTGCTATTAATATAATATATAGTGCATAATTGATAAAGAATTTGTTTTTATATATAACGTCACATTAAACTTTTTTAAATATATTTTTATTAAATTACAATATTTATAAAAATTTGTATATAAGATTGTACACAAATTCATTATGAATATATGCAAAGATTAAAGTAAAATTCTATTTTACAAATTAATAGTATTGAATGTAAATTAAAAGATTTATCATAGTGAATTTTTTTTTTACTTATAAAACATTATTTTATTATTATTATTTTAGAATTTATTTATTTAAATAGTTAGTCCATAAAAGGAAATTAATTCTTAAAATTAAATATTAAAACTTATAAAGCAAATTTAACTATTATTAAAAAAATTGCTTTTAAAAATAATTAGTTGAATAATTATATATGATTAAATAAAAAAGAAAGCTAAGCTTGGAAAGCCAAGGCCACTAAAAATTAATTATATATATATATATATATATATATATATATATATATATAATAATTAAAAATTAATTAAATATCACACATATTAATATAAATAAATAAATTTAATTAATTAATTAAATTTTAATAATTTAAAATAAAATTTTAATATTTATTAAATTATATTTATATAATTTTTAATAATATTTTTAAAATTTATAAAATATTTTATTTTAAATATTATAATTATTTTTTACTATTTATATATATATATATATATATATATATATATATATATATATATATATATATATATATATATATTTTTAAAAAATAAATATATAATTATCATGTTAGCTGTTTAAAAGACCTCCTATGAGGTCTCGGGCTCAACCCTTTCACTCTCGTTAAAAAATTTTTTTGGTCTTATTGATTTGATTGGTCCTAATCTGGTCAAACTATAAATTTAGAGCGATTAGGGGTCCTATTCACTGTTGGTTCAAATTTAATAACACTGCTTTGTAATACCACTGTAGACCGGGCATGATTTAATTTGCATTCCAACTGAATCAGAGTTTTACAAATTTAAATTAAATTGAATTTTTTTTCTTAATAGAGTAGTACAATATGACCTATAAATATTACATATTTCTGATGATTTAATTCAAAATCGTTTAGAATGAAGAAATCGAATCTATATAATCGAACCTAAATTTTTAAAATAAATACTTAGTTGAATTGAATTGAACTTTTTTTTTATTGGATTGGAATGGAGTCGATTTGATCTAAAATTGAAAGTTATGTAGTTTCATAGTAATATTTAATTTTTGAATTAAATTGAAAATTAAAATAGTAATTTTAGGAAAAAATTACTATTTAGTTTTAATATTTTAATAAAATTAATTATTTAATATATGTATTATATTTTTATTAAACTATTAAACTATGGAGTCTTTTAGTTAAACTTTTCATTATTTATGGTATTCAAATTATTATTTAATCTCTCTGTTCTAAAGAAATCAATTAGTTGATTTCTATATTTTAAAAAATATTATTATTTAATTTCTCTATTTTAGTAAAATTAATTAGTTGATTTATATATTTTAAAAAATATATTATTGAATAAAAATAAAAATTTTATTATATGAGAGTAAATTTGAATTTATATATTTTTTTTAATTTTTAATTTCTTGAACATTATTTTTATGTTTTTTATTGAAAAATAATTTTTTTTTATTGTTGTTTATAACTTATATCATTTTTATTAACAGATGAAAATAAAAAAAAATAAATAGAGAAGAGTGAGAGAGAAATAGTAAAAAATAAGAGAGAAATAAAAAGAGAAGAGTATGAGAGAGAAATAGTAAAAGATAAAGAGAGAAATAAAAAGAGAAAAATATGGTAGTTTATATATAAAAAATAATTATGAGATTAAATAATTAATGAAATTAAATTATAAAAAATTAATTAATATATTTTGTTTAAATATAAAGATTAATTAATTAATTTTATTAAAATAAAAAAATTAAATAATAATTTAAAATTAATAAATAAATTAAATAATTTAATAAAAATAAAATATATAAATTAAATAATATATTTTTTAAAATATATAAATTAAATAATATATTTTTTTAAATATAAAAATTAAATAATTAAATTTATTAAAATATAAAAATTAAATAATAATTTAAAAATAAAAAATATTTTATTAATAAAAAATAAGATAAAAAAATATAAATCACCGTAATAAATTTACGTTCGAGTTTCTATTCAATTATTATACTCAATAAAGAAAAAAAAAAAACTCAATTTGCTTTTTATAATTCAATGTTAGTATAAAGACAAACAAACGTTGTATATTTAGCCTGTCTCTGGAATCTTCCTGCAGTTGAGGTTATATTAAGTCGAGCAAAATTAGAGCTGTACAGTGAAAATGATAACTTACCATCACTATTTTATAAAATTAATTATTTTGTTTTTATTTTTAAATTTAATTAAAATATCTTTATATTTTATGAAATTAAACTCTCTAAATTTATTTTACATTTTTATGAAAGAAAACATTAATTCACTTATTTTAACTTTAATCAGGGAATTACTTTACAGATATTAAATAATATAAATATTTAAAATAAAATAATTTAATTATAATAAGAAAATTAAATTTTGTAAAATATAATAATATTTTAATTAATAAAAAATTTGTCATTCCAATCTGGCTTAGATTTCGTCACTGCTGTGCTCATTCATTTTGACGTTGGGCAGTACCATATCACTAACCCTCCCGCGTTGCACAGAAGACACATTTCAGTCTGTAGTCTTCGCTGATCAAAGAAGCAAATGGCGTAAGAATCTCTCATTTTCCTCTTACAATTTTCCTTTTTCTGCAGATTTCTTTCTAATTTCTCTTTCTCTCTCCTTTTTCTTTTGTGGAAATTTAAGTTTATTAGATAAGAGCGTGCCAGAGAATTTGCCTCCGGTGTTGGATGCCACTGCAGACCAACCTCCACTCTTCGACGGAACCACAAGGTCTTCTTTTTTTCTTTTATTAGTTTAATTGAAATCGCATGGAATGATGGAATTGATGATTTGATTTTGGAAATTACTTGAAGGCTGTACACTGCATACACATGTCCATTTGCACAGCGTGTGTGGATCACTAGGAACTATAAGGTTGTTTAATCTTTTCTCTCCTTTGTCTTTCCTGTTTTCCTCCTTCAACTGCTTTTAATTTGTGTGATTTTGAGAGAGTTGCAGGGATTACAAGACAAAATCCACCTTGTTCCTTTAAACCTTCAAAGTAGGCCTTCTTGGTATGGGGAGAAAGTTTACTCTGTTAATAGGGTCAGTGCATATCATGCATTTCCTTTTTTTATCTTCAGAAGCTGGAATTCTTTATGAGATATTTAAATTAAAGAAACTGCGATTTCTTCTTTATTATGCTCTTTGGCTCTTGGGACGCATAAGGCCCATGTTTACTTTGCTTTGGAATGTAATTCTTATGATAGGATCATGGATTCTTTTCTTTTTGGTACCCAGAGAATGCAAATTTCTTTGTGTTTGATTTGCTTGAATTTTGGTGAAAATATGGATGCCATCAAACTATATTTGAACATCCAAAATCTCCAATTCTTTTTCAGAAACAAACCAAACATGCCCTAAAAGATAATTGTCTTGGAATTTCTCATTATTTTTGGACTTCTAAAGCTTCTCTGTCAGTTTAAAATTTTGAGCTATTTCAGTAAACTGCATTGTTTTTCAACTTTATCTACTTTAATTTTTATTAGTATTGATGAGGATAAGAAGCTGTTTAATTTTTCTTCGTTGATATTGAAATATTCCTTGTTTACAGGTGCCAGCTTTGGAACACAATGGCAAAATCATTGGGGAGAGTCTTGATTTGATTAAATACCTTGATAGCAACTTTGAAGGACAATCTCTTCTTCCTGATGTAAGAAGTGCAGAATTTTGTTTGCGTCCATTATGAAAGGCCAATTCTGATTTGTGTATCTTTGTGTGGGGAGTTGGACTAAATTAATGCTGTAAATTGCTGTAGGATCCTGCTAAAAAGGAGTTTGCTGAAGAGTTATTTTCCTATACTGATACATTTAACAAAACTGTGTTTACTTCATTTAAGGGAGATGTGGCAAAAGAAGCTGGTCAGTTGTGGAACTTGCTGTGATTATATGGATAACTTTCTCTGTATAAAATCTGCTAACTAAAGTCATTAACTTGCTTTAGGTTCTGCTTTTAATTACTTGGAAAATGCTCTTCACAAATTTGATGATGGCCCATTCTTGCTTGGCCAATTCAGTTTGGTAAGATGTATTCTCAGTTTGGTGTTGATATTTCTCCACATCTATAATATTACATACGGATTCTCTATTTTGCAATCTGGAAAATAGTGTTGTTATTAAATTATTGTCATAGCACATTATTTTAGTATGCTTCCTTTGACTATGGATAAAATTGTGTGTTCTTCAGGTGGATATAGCCTATATACCATTTGTTGAAAGATTCCAAATCTTCTTGTCAGAGGTATTCAAATATGATATCACTGCAGGCAGGCCTAAACTTGCTGCTTGGATTGAGGTAAGTTATATTTCGGTTCCTATGTAACTCGGCTTTATTCTGTTTAAAAGATACTTATTCCCCTCTCCAATTAGTGCTATAATTAGTGGCAGATCTAGAAAAAAAAATTTTCTGGGGTCAATATATAAGTAAATTAAATAATATATTTGGTGCACTAAAAAATAGTACACTTAATACTCATATAAAAACAGTTCATTAAATTTAAGAAGATAAAATTCATAGTTTGCTCAATATCTATTGATTTCCTATTAGTAGAAATACATTTTCCATTAAGAAAGAGAGTTTAATTCTTAAATTTATGAGAATTCAATTCAATAAATATATAGTAGTAATTTCAGGAAAAAAAAAAATACAAGTCAATTGACCCCTCTTTTCTTGAATTGCATCCATCTCTGGCTATAATTTATAATAATGGCACCTTCAAATCTTCTTCTTCTAGAGGTCTACTGCTTTTCTTAATTTGCTCTCTTCTCTCTTTTTTTTTTTTTTTTTGGGTCAAAATTTGTTCTCTTCTCTCAGTTATCCATTTTCTTCCCCCTTGGTGAGCTTCTCTTTGCATATGCACACAACCACCTTTCTTCTTCCTCCAGTACAAAGGCACCCGTTGGTGAGCTTCTCCTTGCATATGCACGCAACCACCTTTCTTCTTCCTCCAGTACAAAGACATCCGTTATCTGCAACTCAGTGTTCTAGACCTTCTCTATGTTTGAGTTTCATCAAGGCTCATTCTTAGCATCTTCTTGTTGTCCTGAGCTTGTGAACAATCATTTGCTGCTGCACAGCTCAACATTGGAACAAATTTTGAAGTTCTGCTTAATTCTAATATTAAACAAGGATCTTGTAAAAGAGTGAGTGGTTGTTGGGCAAGAGTGCTAATTTGTTGGTTGGTAACTTTTCTTTTCACAAAATCAATGTGCAGGAGATAAACAAGCTTGGGGCTTACAAGCAGACAAAAACAGATCCTAAAGAGCTTGTTGAATTTTACAAGAAGCGAATTCTGGTGAGCTATTAGACCTCATTTTAATATGAACATCAAATTTTAATTATTTGCTTTAAATCATGGTAGTTGTGACAAAAGAATTGACATCTTCAATGTTTTCTCCTTGCAGGGTCAGTAATTGTCTTGCCGGTGTTTGTTTTACGTATAAGACTGAATAAGAGCCTTCATATCTCCTAAGGAATGTCGCTTTGGTTGAATTTTTTTTTCTTTTTTTTGGTGTTATTTTGTTAGGGGTAATATATGCGTGCTTGTTAATATTTGAACTATCAAGTTTGGTCTTAGTTCTGTAAGGATCAAACTCGTGATATTATTGTGTTGATGAATGGTCTACCTATATGTGTGTTGAGTGCATAAATAAAGATGAAAAATCTGCAGTTACTGTATATGTGTTAACTCTTTTTTCCTGTTTCAGTTACTTTAAGGGGAACTATATTAATATTCCATGTTGTTTGTTCAAGATTCTTTCAAGGGTAAGAGCATTGAGAATAAAATTTGTAAGGGTTCCTCCACCTTGACAACTATAGTTAGAGAAACGCTTCTGGTGGTGGCGTGCGCTGAAGTGTACTATAAGCTCTTCAAACTGTTGAATGAAATGGCAACGTGTGATTGTGACCACGTTCAACTCTTTTCTGTAAATATTGGTGTTTGAATTTGTTATACTTTGGAAGTAAAGGGATGATTGCGAACATCTTATTGCATTTTAATTATGACAGAAAGTGTTGTTCATTTATTGGATTAGTATGATTATCATCGTTCCTCTTAACAGGAAAGTAAACAGTAAATGAATCACATCTTAAAGCTATTTAGATTCAATTACATATTATCTGAATTTCTTATATACAAATCAGATTAAATATTCAACTTTGTTATCATTAAGTTGTATTTAGATGTATGCATATGAATTTCAAATTTTGGATTTGAAATTTAAAATTTAAATTTAAATTTAAAATTTTTTTATTTAACTAGTATAAAAAATTTCAAATTTTGAATTTGAAATTTGTTATTTGAATAACCATGTATTTGAATTTATAATAAATTTAAGGGGTGTTTGGTTTACCTGTTGGCTGATAGCTGATGGGCAATTGATATGACAACCATCGGCTGCAGTTTGTATCAGCTCTATTTTTAGAGTTGTTTCTCATCCTGATAGTTGATTTGGTTTTATTTTTTATTTTGACCATATTATCTTTTTTATTTAACTTAAAAATTAATATTATTAATATTTTTATTTTTTATTTATAATTTTAATATTTTAATTAACGTATTTTAACTTTGTTAAAATATTTTTTATTAATAACATAAAATATGAAATATTTATTTATATCTAAAAGCTTAAAATTAATTATAAATTTTTCTATTAACAATAATAATTATTTTATTATTTTATCTATATTTTTAAAATTATTTAATTATATTAAAAAATAATTATTTTCTTATTTCAATAATAAAATAAATGATATAATATAATAGATTAATAATTATATATTTATTTAAATAATATAATATACTAATTTAATAATTATATATTTAATTTAATAATAAAATAAATAATATAATGTAATAAATTTATAATTTTATATTTATTTAAAAATAAAATAAATTATATGATATATATTCTTATTAGTCATTTCACATATCAACAGTAACAGCTAAATATAATTTTATTAAACACTTAACATAAAATAACTATCATCAGCTATTAATTATCAGATATCAGTCAACAGTAACAGCTATCAGTTAACAAATATCAGTTGTATTCAACAGTTAAACCATATCAATTGTATTCTATTTCAATTTATATATAGAGAATTTAATTTTCACTTATTCGAATTCAATTTTATTTGATGGGAACCCAACTCCTCTGCAAATGAAACTGTACAAGCATGAGAAGGAAGAACAGCAGTAGGTGCAGGGTGCTCGTGCTTCCGTCTGCAGACATCTACCATGGAACGGCCACAAGTTTTCAACGTGCACGAACGCGAACTAGTATAGTTCAAGTGCACAAGATGATGTTAGAGGGTGTATGTTTTACTTTACAGACTGCTTAAATCAAATTACAGGTTTTAAAAATAAATTTATTTGTTTGTTTATAATATTTTTTGAGTTTATTAAATTAAAAGAAAAATTAGGGGAGATTAATTTTTTATTTTAATACTTATAAACATAATATTTATGTTCATTTGACTAAATATTTTATCATGTTATTCTCGTTTAATTTTTTAAATTTTATCATAAAATTCATTTAATATTTTTTTAATAATTTTAATAATAAATACATTTATATTTATTTTTTTACTCAACACATAAATAACTTATTAGTCATTTATAAACACTTTAAACTAAATATATAACGACTTTCAAATACTTATTGTCACGACCCAACCTATGGGCGGATGACTAGGACACAGGCGACCTAAAGCCCCCAAGGCCCGTAGTAAGCCTTAACTATTCATTAACCCAACTCTAAGACCCATTTGGGCCCAATTTCAAGAAAACAAACGGACAGAGTCCGGCCATAAAATGGACTTTCCAACGGGGAGTTTTTGACTCACCCGACCTGTAAACACAATAAATACTCAATTGGGGAGCTCAGCTCACCCTCCACATACTCATCAACATAAAATAAATGGGAGCTCAGCTCCCTCATCCAATCCATCAACATGCATAACATATTTAAGTTTACAGGTCCAACATGATAAAAATATTACAGACCAAATTCAAATAAATCTTGCTAACACATGCGGAAATTCTAGGAGTAATTAAAATTACACAATATTGATAAACAACTGCGAGGTAGAAAAGCGAGTTAACCTGAACAAAATATCCTCCTGTGGCTGTAAAAATTTTTGAACAGGAGTGAGCGTTCGACTCGAGTAAAATATCAATCTTAAATATAATCTCTATAACTGTCTAGTACTAGTGCAACCTGTGGAGTGAAATGCAACATACACAACATTTTCACATCATAACATCAAAAAGGTAATTTGGAGCACTCACGCACCCTGTAACATCATTCATAATATATGGGAGCTGATCCCCTATACAGCTCTCTTAAATCCAACACAGTGCCGTGAAGAACTCATTTCGGACTTCCACTTAAATACCAAATCGGGGTCCCAGTGAAGAACTCAAGCCGTGTCTACCGAAGGACCGGTCCCAGAAGAACTCAAGCCGTGTCTACCGTCCTATCCATAGTCCACACCACATCACACGCACGCCAACGCACGCATACTGCTCCAAATTACCACAACAACACTCATGGCACATTAATAGTTATCAATGCAACATAATTCGTGCCTAGAGTTTAACTACATAAATATATGCATATAAGTGATGCATGGGCATGCTGAACATATAATAATATCGAAATTACAGTTAAAATTAATATTTTACTCACAGACTTGACGACAAATTACTGTGGCAGCTTGGCGGAGGAAGAAGGTTGTCCCGGCTCACCTGACAATTACATTACATCTATTTAATAAATTTGACTCAATACAACAAAGAAAAATATCAAATGCGTCCTAAGTCGTGCGAAAATCCGTGAGTCTCCTATACCTAGGACCTACCCGACCGCAAAGGGCTAAAAATGCACTTCTATATTCACAATCCATATATCAACAGTTCAATCATATCACACAGCCCCTCCTGGGCCCATCAAATCAGTCATCAATCACAATACGCAAAATTTCAATTTAGTCCTTATTATTGATCATTTTTGCAAAAACTGCCCAAACAAGCTCTAAAAATTATAAAACTTTGCCCCGCGGTCCTTAGCAATATTACTAAGCTATTGCAAAAAGAATCGTAATTTTCTAAGCTACCACGAATATTTTATGGATTTTTAATCATATTTAAGCACTAGAAAATTACGTAAAAACAAGGTTCGGGTTTACCTTTGCCGATTCCGACTTCTGGAACGCGCTCGGGACGTCTGATAATGGGGGGCTAGCCAAAACCTCGGTCCAATTCGGAGACTTTTCGTGAACGTCCGGTTCGGCGAAATTTGCAGACCCGGTCAACTGTCGAATTTCCGCGAATCGAGGATACCTACACGAAGCCCATAACACGGGGGTTAGTACATAAATTTTTCAGAATTTTCTAAGCTCATTTAGTGCTCGAAAATACACTGCAAAGTTCCGTGGGACCCACCGAAAAACGGTGTCGGAAAAATTCGAAATTTATGTCGTTGCGAAGCTCTCAACGAATGGAGCGTGCTGGTGGCCTCGGTTTTCTCGTGGGATTCACGGTTTTCGAGAAATCTAGCCCAAAAGTCGAAATGGGCTAAAATCTTCCCGAGCTAAAATCGGACAATTCGCTCGATGGATTTCGGCGTTCTTGGTGTCTATGGAAAGCTCTCGCCGAGTAGATGGTTTTGGACACAAGACCCGATCCAATCGGTGACCGGATCGGCCGGATTTGGCCGAGGAAGCTGACGGGCGTAGCGCAGGGACTTTCGCGGCGTTCAGGCCGTTCAGGCGGTGCCGGGAGGCGGCGCCGAGGAGGACACAGGAGGCGGTGGCCGGCGGCGGAGGAGGAGAGAGAAAAGAAAGAGAGAAGGGGAGAGGGCGTCGCACGCGGGAGGACGAGGAAGAAAAAGAGAGAAGAGACCGGTCCGATTCGACCGTTCCGATCCGATCGGTTCGATTCGGCGGTTCGATTCGAATACAAAATTTTGAATTTTTACTCACGGGGACCAAAACGAGGTCCAAAATTCAAAATTCGAAAACTCGAAAAATACGTAGACTCCAAATATATTTTTAGTTTTGCCACGTGGTCTTTAAATTAATTTTAAAATCATCAAAGTTTATATTTTGAAAAATCGAACCCGATTTTTAAAATCGAAAAATCTCAAAAAATTCCTAAAATTCAAAAAAAATTAAAATACCAAAAATACTCATAAATAATAAAATTTGGGGGTGTTACATTCGTCCCCCCTTACAGAAAATTCATCCTCGAATTTTTACACCAGGCAGAATAAAGTACATGATTATACATTGAACAGGTAAGGGTACTTGCTACGCATGTCCCGTTCTGACTCCCAGGTGCACTCTTCCACTGACTGACTCCTCCACAAAACCTTATCCTTTGGGATCTGTTTTGATCTCATCTGTCTCACTTGGTAGTCCACTATGGCTACTGGCTGCTCCTCAAATGTCAAATTCTCCTTTAGCTCTATCACATCCTACTGATTACATGAGAAGGATCGGGAATGTATTTCTGAGCATGGAGATGTGAAACACGGATGAGCGTGAGAAAGGTTGGGTGGTAGCTCCAGCCGGTAGGCAATCGCTCCAACTCTATTCGTAACCTCAAAAGGTCCAATATACCGAGGTGCCAACTTGCCCTTCTTTCCAAATCTCATGACTCCCTTCATTGGAGAAACCTTGAAATACATACGCCCACCGCAAACTCCACATCTCTCCGTCTGGGTGCATAACTTTTCGCTTCATCAAAGTCCTCGGTCGTTCCACGATTAAAGGAACTACCTCAAGTGTCTTGCACTAGGTCTACATCATGCACCTTCGCTTCCCCATTTCTGTCCAACACAGAGGAGACCTACACTTTCTTCCATATAGTGCCTCATAGGGTGCCATCCTATGCCGGAATGGTAATGCTTGTTGTAGGCAAATTCCACCAAAGCTATTTGCTCATCCCATTGACCTCCAAAATCCAAGACACTCATGCGAAGCATGTCTTTGATGTTTGGATTGTCCTTTCAATTGTCCGATGCATGCGAGGGTGGAAAGGTATCTTGAAGTTCAATTGTGTGCCAAGTGCCTCCTGCAACTTTCTCCAAAACCGAAGTGAATCGGGGCCCTCTGTCGGATATTATGGGCAGAACTCCATGCAATCGACTATTTCTCGAATGTAGAGCCGGGCATACCGTGCCACGAGTATGTAGTCTTCACGGGTAAGAAGTGAGCCGATTTGGTCAAGCGGTCTACAATTACCCATATCGAATCATATCCTCGCGTGGTACGAGGCAACCGATCCACAAAATCCATAGTGATCATTTCCCACTTCCATTCCGGGATAGGGAGCTCTTGCGGCTTCACGACGGTCTCTGTGTTCAAACTTCACCTTCGACAAGTCAAGCACTTGGACACAAAGTGCGATGTCTCTCTTCATGCCATTCCACCAATAGCTATCTTTCACATCATGGTACATCTTGGTGGAACCTGGATGGACACTGTAAAGTGTGTAGTGTGCCTCTTGCATGATTTCATTTCTGAGATTGTCCACATCGGGCACACATATCCTAGAACCTTGCACTAGGGCGCCATCATTGGCAAACCCAAACTCACCACCTTCACCTTGCTGTACTCTTTCTATGATCTTCATCAATTGTTGGTCTCTGTGCTGGGAAACTCTCACTCTATCCCTCAAGTTTGGCCTCACTGAAAAGTGAGCCAACAATACCCCCTCATCTGAAAGATCTAGGATTAAACCTTGATCCATCAACTCATGTACCTCCTGAATCAATGGTCTCTTCTCTACTGAAATGTGCGCCAAACTGCCAGAAGATTTTCTGCTCAAGGCATCTGCTACAACATTGGCCTTCCCAGGGTGGTACTGGATGGTGCAATCATAGTCTTTCAGAAGCTCCATCCATCTCCTCTGTCTCAAGTTTAAGTCCCTCTGTTGGAAGATGTACTTTAAACTCTTGTGGTCGGTGTATATCTCGCACACTTCGCCATACAGGTAGTGTCTCCAGATTTTTAGTGCAAAGATTACAGCCGCCATTTCCAAATCATGGGTGGGGTAGTTCTGCTCATGCCTCTTCAGCTGCCTTGAAGCATAAGCCACTACCTTTCCATTACGCATCAAAACACACCCTAGGCCAACTCGAGGCGTCACAATACACGGTGTATCCTTCACCACTCACGGTAGTGTCAACACAGGCGGTGGTTAGACACTCCTTAAGCTTACGAAACTCACCTCACGGTCATCTGTCCAAATGAATGGAACATTCTTCTGGTCAACTTAGTTAGGGAGCCGCTATTCGAGAAATCTTGTACAAAGCGCTTTGTAGTGTGACTAAACCAGAAAACCGCACCTCAGTGACTGTTGTTGGCCTAAGCCAATCAGTTTCAGCTTCAATTTTCTTGGGATCCACTTGAATACCGTCTCTAAAAACCACGTGTCCCAAGAATGAGATGCTTTCTAGCCAAAATTCACAATTTGAAAATTTGGCGTATAGCTGGTGCTCCCTCAAAGTCTGCAACACCATCCTCAAGTGCCACACGTGCTCGTCCTCGGTCCGAGAGTATACCAGAATGTCATCTATGAATACGATGACAAAACGGTCCAAAAATGGCTTGAACACCCTGTTCATCAAGTCCATGAAGGCTGCTGGTGCATTAGTGAGTCCAAAAGACATCACCAGGAACTCATAATGACCATATATTGTCACGAAGCCGTTTTGGACACGTCCTCATTCCTGATTCTCAATTGATGGTAGCGACCGCAGTCTATCTTGAAAAGAATCTAGCTCCTTGGGTGATCAAACAAATCATCGATCAGGAAGTGGATACTTGTTCTTCACAGTCACCTGTTCTCAATTTCGTAGTCGATACACAACCTCAATGACCCATCCTTCTTTCTTACAAATAGAGCAGAGCACCCGGGGTGATGTGCTCGGACGTATGAAACCTTTGTCCAAAAGCTCCTGTAGTTGCTCCTTGACTCTTTCAATTCTGCTGGTGCCATCTGTAAGGTGGCATGGATATGGGGTTTGTACGGAATAACATCAATGCAGAACTCTATTCCCCTTTCTGGTGGCAACCCTGGAAGCTCTTCAGGGAAGACATCCATAAATTCTCTGACAACAGGAACATTTTCCATGCTGACACCTTCTACAGATGTATCTCTCACTAATGCCAAATACCCTTGGCATCCACGCCTCAACATTTTTCTAGCACTAATTGCTGACACCAAATTATATGGAGCCACGCTCCTGTCACCATCAAAGCTAAATTCTTCCACACCAGGTATGTGGAAATACACCTTTTTGTTCCTGCAGTCTAAGGTGGCATAATGAGTTGCCAACCAATCCATCCCCAGGATTACATCGAAATCCATTACTGGTAGAGGAACCAAGTCTGCTGGGAGGATCTTTCCATCCACTACCACTGGGCTACCCGGAAAAACCATATCTACATCTATGTTGTCACTAAGTGGGGTAGCTACTGACAAAGGGCACTCTAAAGTTGTGGGGTTTCTACCCAACCTCATGGCAAACACAGGGGAGACAAATGAGTGCGTAGCACCCGGATCTATCAAAACACGAGCCTCATAAGAACAGACCAGAAGAATACCTGCCACAACTGCATTGGAAGCCTGAGCATCCTGGTGGGTCAGGGTGAAAACCCGAGCTTGTCCCCTACCCTGAGTGGCAGAACCCTGATACTGACTTCTACCTCCTGATCTGCCTCCAAATCCACGTCCCCCTTGTCCTCGGCCCTGTTGGCCACTGAACTGACTGCCTGCCATGTTGGAAGCACCCGGATACAACTGTCGAGGAACATTTGCAACAGAACCCTGTGACCCCATCTGTGGCTCACTGAAAACGGGGCAGTCTCTAGCAAAGTGGCCCGGTTGGCCACACTGGCATACTCGACCCCATCAAACAAGGTCTGAATGTCCTCTTCCACACTGTTCACACTGTGCCAAAGAGGATCTAAACGAGCAGTAACGCCTTGCCACGAACTATTACCGCTTTGGATCCGTGCACAGTGAACCCTCGGGATTTGTGTCTAAAACCACTCCTCTTATTTCTGCTTCTTCCTCTGTAAGTAGTTTGGCCACCACTATCCATAGTACCCATGTGGGAACACCTGAAGAACCCTCTGCTCTGTTTTCTTTGCTCTTCCTCTGTCATCCACAGCATAGCTAACCTCAATCTGTCTGGCTCGATCCACCACCACATCAAAAGCGATCGGACATCATGGCGAGTTCGCATACCTCTGTCAAGCCCCTTTAGGAATCTTTTCACCTTCATCTTTTCAGCAGCTCTGCTGCAGGGGCATATCTGCTCAATTCCGAAGTGTAGCATATTCATCTACTGGACTGCCATTCTGTCTTAAGGCCTCAAAGGCCCACCGCTTTTGATCTCTCAAGCTTTCGCACAAACCGATTGATAAAAAGTTCCACAAACTGAGCCCATGTCAAACCCTCCATCCGGGGTAACACGTAGTCATTCATCCATTGCCTAGGCATGGGCCCCATGACGTGCTGCATACACTCTATCAATCTTCTATCAGTCAACTGTAATTACATTTCTGCACATGCGAGAATCCAAAAACCGATATGCGTCGTCGACACATCATAAATCACGCACCAACTTCTTGAAGTTTATGATGCATTTGTAAGATTCCTCTCTTGGTGCGGTGGATCTGCTGCTTTGTGGAGGATGGACCATATCTTGAGCCATCATGTCGATGGTTCTCTGCACCGACTAGAGTAGGCGCCATGGGGTCCATGGGACCTGTGCCATAAAGGATTCTGTCTTGGGGTTGGCTCCTACTTGAGCGACTCTAGGCCTCCTACCCCGCCTCCTCGGGCGGCGCCTCATCTGTCCGACACCTCGTCGGGCACATCTCGTTACAGTGCGATGGCGGCTCTCACCTTCTACGCATTTTCACGAAATTCAAAGCATTAGCCCACAAAATTCAAAAGCGCACATTATACGACTATAGACTCATATTTATACATAACATATGGAGCGAAACTAGAAGCAAAGATGACAATGCAAGGCGAATGTGGACCCTATATTTCCGCATGTGACTCCTATTAGACTGTTCCCAACACTTTAGACAACATTCCCTAAGAATGGAGCCTAAGCTCGATACCACATTTGTCACGACCCAACCTATGGGCGGACAGGCACTAGGACTGGGCGACCTAAAGCCCCGAGGCCGTAGTAAGCCTTAACTATTCATTAACCCAACTCTAAGGCCCATTTGGGCCCAATTTCAAGAAAACAAGCGGAATGAGTCCGGCCATAAAATGGACTTTCCAACGGGAGTTTTGACTCACGACTGTAAACACAATAAATACTCAATTGGGAGCTCGGCTCACCCTCCACATACTCATCAACATAAAATAAATGGGAGCTCGGCTCCCTCATCCAATCCATCAACATGCATAACATATTTAAGTTTACAGGTCCAACATGATAAAAATATTACAGACCAAATTTAAATAAATACTGCTAACACATGCGGAAATTCTAGGAGTAATTAAAATTACACAATATTGATAAACAACTTGCGAGGTAGAAAAAGCAGGTTAACCCAGAACAAAATATCCTCCTGTGGCTTTGTAAAATTTTTGAACAGAGTGAGCGTTCGACTCGAGAGAGTAAAATATCAATCTTAACTATAATCTCTATAAGCTGTCTAGTACTAGTGTAACTTTGTGGAGTGAAATGCAACATACACAACATTTTCACATCATAACATCAAAAGGTAATTTGGAGCACTCACGCACTGTAACATCATTCATAATATATGGGAGTGATCCTATCTGACTCTCTTAAATCCAACACAGTGCCGTGAAGAACTCACTCGGACTTCCACTTAAATACCAAATCGGGGTCCCAAATAAGAACTCAAGCCGTGTCTACCCAAGGACCGGGTCCCGAAGAACTCAAGCCGTGTCTACCGTCCTATCCATAGTCCACACCATCACACGCACGCCAACGCACGCACACCGCTGCTCCAAATAACCACAACAACACTCATTGCACATTAACAGTTATCTATGCAACTTAATTCGTGCGTATAGTTTAACTACATATATATAAGCATAAAAGTGATGCATGGGCATGATGTACATATAATAATATCGAACTTACACTTAAAATTAATATTTTACTCAGACTTGATGACAAATTACTATGGCAGTGGGCGGAGGAAGAAGGTCGGCTCACACGACAATTACATTACATCTATTTAATAAATTTGACTCAATACAACAAAGAAAAATATCAAATCGTCCTAAGTCGTGCCAAAAATCCGAGTCTCCCTATACCTAGGACCTACCCGACGCAAAGGGCTAAAAAGCACTTCTATATTCACAATCCATATATCAACGGTTCAATCATATCACACAGCCCCTCCCGCCCATCAAATCGATCATCAATCACAATACGCAAAATTTCAATTTAGTCCTTATTATTGATCATTTTTGCAAAAACTACCCAAACAAGCTCTAAAAATTATAAAACTTTGCCCGCGGTCCTTAGCAATATTACTAAGCTATTGCAAAAGAATCGTAATTTTCTAAGCTACCACGAATATTTTATGGATTTTTAATCCTATTTAAGCACTAGAAAATTACGTAAAAACAAGGTTCAGGTTTACCTTTGCGATTCCGACTTCGAACGCTCGGGGCGTCGACAATGGGGGCTAGCCAAAACCTAGGTCCAATTCGGAGACTTTTCCAGAAGTCCATTCGGCGAAATTTGCGAATCTTGGCCAATCGAATTTCCGAATCGAGGATACCTACACGAAGCCCATAACACGGGGTTAGTACATAAATTTTCAGAATTTTCTAAGCTCATTTAGTGCTCGAAAATACACCGCAAAGTTCCGTGGGACCCACCAAAAGCGGTGTCGGAAAAATTCAAAATTTATGTCGGTCGAAGCTCTCGACGAATGGAGCGTGCTGGTGGCCTCGGTTTTCTCGTGGGATTCACGGTTTTCGAGAAATCTAGCCCAAAAGTCGGAATGGGCTAAAATCTTCCCGAGCTAAAATCGGACAATTCGCTCGATGGATTTCGGCGTTCTTGGTGTCTATGGAAAGCTCTCGCCGAGTAGATGGTTTTGGACACAAGACCCGGTCCCAATCGGTGACCGGATCGGCCGGATTTGGCCGAGGAAGCTGGCAGCGGCCTTGAGGACTTCGCAGCGGCGTTCCGTGCCGGCGTGCGGGTACGGGAGGCTGAGGCGGCGAGGAGGGCAGGAGGCGAGGGGCCGGAGAGAGAAAGAAAGAGAGAAGGGGAGAGGGCGTCGCGCGCGGGAGGAAGAGGAAGAAAAGAGAAGAGACCGGTCCGATTCGACCGGTCCGATCCGGTCCGTTCGATTCGGCCGGTTCGATTCGAAATACAAAATTTTAAATTTTTACTCGCCGGGACCAAAACGAGGTCCAAAATTCGAAAAAATTTCCAAAACTTCGAAAAAATACGTAGACTCCAAATATATTTTTAGTTTTGCCACGTGGTCTTTAAATTAATTTTTAAAAATCATCAAAGTTTATATTTTCGGAAAATCGAACCCGATTTTTAAAATCCGAAAAATCTCAAAAAAATTCCTAAAATTCAAATAAAATTAAAATACCAAAAATACTCATAAATAATAAAATTTTGGGGTGTTACACTTATAAGTTCAAATTAATTTATAAATACTATAAGTTAAACTAAACACTCTCTCAATCAGTTAGGGAGAATGATAAAACTTAAAAGGTTAATATAGTTATTTTAAAAATCTAATTTTTTAAGTGGTAACATAATAGAAAGAATTTAAGCTAAATTCAAATCAATATCCTTTTAGGATATCCAAATAATGTATGAGTGCCAAATCCAATCTCCCCATCCAAACACAAAAGAAACGCTATTTCCACTATTTTCATCTAATTAAACTCTATCATAACTCAATAAATGAATTTTTTATTGAAACAAAAATGAATTTTTTTTTTTTTAGATAAATAAAATCTCTCAAATCATATATATGACATTGTATTAATAGATAATTCATAATAATTGACACAAGAATATTCTCCCAAGAGAGGGATATTTTCTCTTAACTGTAAGGATCGCTATTCTTCTTGGACTAATCGAGTTTCAATGCTTTTTCATCAGCTTCCCCTGCCTTTGGGTAAGGAAGGTCTCTAGATGCCTTAAGTTTTGGCCTGATCGAGGGACAACCTCACCCAAATGGATCAATTTGTATATGGGTTTAGTTTAGCTTGGGTTGATCTCTTTGCATGCATATTATCTTTAGTGAGAGAGCATGTTTAATGACCTACTCTTGCTAGTGAAGGTTAGAATGGTCTTGGCGGACGGATGGGCATGCTCTCTACAATGAGTGGGTCTCTTTATCTGGAATCTACTTCCACATCACAATTAGGAAGGTCTTTCCATTTGACTTTACGTGTCAGCGAGCTTTGCAGTAGCTTTAATTGTCATAGTCAAGTTTAGCTTATGTGTTTGATGGGCGACTTTGTGTTTCTTGCGTTGCTGGCAAAAGATGCTGACTCCGATATTTAGGTCGGAAATGATTGTTCTGTGAGTTGGCTTTGGTTGTGAATATGGGTTGGACTTATTGTCATCTCTGTTGTGGGCTTTCCTTTTTTTTTTTCATTTTTAAGACTCTGTAAGTTTGTATGTGCGCCCATGGGCTTTTTAATACAATTTGGATATTAATACCTCTTTTGCAAAAAAATAACTTAAATAATATTTTTTAAAAAATTAATTTTCATAAAAATATTTTTTATTATTTAATTATAATATATAAATATTTTTACATTTCAATCAAAATGAGAATTTAATTTTATTTTTAATTAGAAAAATATTTTTTATTAATTTATTTTTTTAATATTTTAAATATTATAAGATATTAAAAAATATTTTTTAAAAAAATATCTCCTATAAAATAAACGAAGAAGAAAAAAAACTCATTATTTGGACATGAATTTTCAGCCATCAACTGTCAAATTTAGAAAGCTAACTGACTTTGGCTAACCTATTTCTAGCTGGCAAAAAAAAAAAAGAGTTACTCATCTGTACCTGCCCCGTTTTTGAGATAAATTCAACCTCTTCTCTCTCATGTCTCGCATGTTATTTCGTCACTGCTAAGATCACTATCACTCTCAGCAACTCTATATAATGATCACTCTAGAGATTATGCACTTACCATCTCATCGCTCTCCCAACACCATAACCCTTTGCCAATTCTCCACACAAGAACTCACACCAACCAATGGCTGCTATTGCGTAAGAATCTCCACTTTCTCTCCAATTTCTCTTCTTTGCTGATTTCTCTAATTTTTCTTTCTTTCTTTCTTTCTTTCTTTCTTTATTTCTTTACAGTTTGGACAAGAGCGTGCCGGAGAAATTACCTCCGGTGCTGGATCCTACTGCAGAGCAACCTCCACTCTTCGATGGAACCATAAGGTTTTATTTTTTTATTAAAATAATCTGCCTTTGCTGCTAATCTCAATTTTTTATTCTTTATAAGTCACATGTAAATAGGGATTTGTTTTTGGCTGTATTTACTGCTTTTCCCCCCTCTACACGTGAAGGTTGTATGTCGCCTACATATGTCCATATGCACAGCGAGTGTGGATCATCAGGAACAACAAGGTTGGTTAATCTTTTTTCTCCATTGGGTTGTCCTCTTTTTAAAGGCTTCTTAAATTTTTAGGTATGTCTGTGTGGCGCAGGGATTACAAGACAAGATCAAGCTGATTCCTCTCAATCTTCAAAGCAGGCCTGCTTGGTATGAAGAGAAAGTTTACCCTCCAATAAGGTCAGAATAATCTGTATAAATCATACATTTTCTTTTTCATGAATCATGTAAGTTTAGCTGGGAATGAACTATTGTCGTTTTATTTTCTCCTGTGGAAAATGTAAGTATTCATGAGGCGTTTAAATAAAAGAACCATCGATTCTGCTTTATTATGATCAATGACTATCTTGGGAAGCATTAGGGCCATGTTTAGTTTGGCTTAGCTGCATTCCTGGATTCTGCCATTGTTTTTGGACCTAAAAAGATTTTGTATCAGTTGAAAAATTTGTGCTATTTCAGTAAACTGCAATTTTCTTGAACTTTATCTACTTATTCTAATTGTATATTGTTGATGAGGATGAGAAGCTGTTCCTAGTTTTCTTGGCTGATATTGGAATCTTCCTTGTAGGTGCCATCTTCGTAACACAATGGAAAAATCATTGGGGAGAGTCTTGATTTGATTAACTACCTTGATAGCAACTTTGAAGGCCAATCTCTTCTTCCTGATGTAAGATGTGCAGAATTAATGATGAAAGGCCACATTCTGTGTCTATGTATGTTTGTATGGGAAGGACTAAATTAATGCTCTAAATTACTGCAGGATCCTGCTAAAAGGGAATTCGCTGAAGAGTTACTTGCCTATTCTGATACATTCAACAAAATTGTGTTTACTTCATTTAAGGGCGATCCAGCCAAAGAAGCTGGTTAGCTGTGGAACTTGCAGTGTTTTTTCTTTTTTAGGTACCTTTCCATGTGTAAAATGTCTAACTGAAGTCACTAACTTGCTCTAGGTCCTGCTTTTGATTACTTGGAAAATGCTCTTCACAAATTTGATGATGGGCCATTCTTGCTTGGCCAATTCAGTTTGGTAAGCTGCATTCTCAATTTTTTGTTGATATTTTTTCCTAACTAACGTATTAAATATTGATCATTTTTAGTTTGCAATTTGGAAATGAGTGTCATTGTTAAATTATTGTCATAACATTATTTGATTGTTCTTCTTTTGACTTTGGATAAATTTGTATGTTCTTCAGGTAGATATAGCCTATATTCCCTTTGTTGAAAGATTCCATGTCTTCTTATTAGAGGTATTCAAATATGATATCATCGCAGGCAGGCCTAAACTTGAAGCTTGGATTGAGGTATGATTGATTTATTTCTGTTCCTTGGTAACTCGGCCTTTCTATTCGTGCTTAAGATACTCTGTTTAAAAGCTATTCATTCCCTATTAGAATAATTATATTTTGAGATCTTCTTCTAGTGTTCTAATTCTTTCGCTCTTACATTTCCTCTTCCTTGGCAAGCTTCCCCCTCACATGCGCACATAATCATCCACCTTCTCTGGTTCAAGACACCCTTTACTCGTAACTAAGTATTTTGGCCCATTGTCTTATCTGAGTTTAATCAAGTCCAACTCTTAAGCTTTTGAACAATCATTTGCTATTGCGCAACTTATTGTTAGAGCTAAAATTGAAAGTATTCCTTTATTTTTATCTTGAACAAGGATTTGGGAAATAAACTGGTGATGGTTATTGGGCCTGAAGTTTAATTGCTAATCCATAACTTTCCTTTTCACAAAATCTGTGTGCAGGAGATAAACAAGATTGAGGCTTACAAGCAGACGAAAATAGATCCTAAAGAGAATGTTGAAGCATTCAAGAAGCGCTTTCTGGTGAACACCTAATCTCAATATGATCATGACATAGTAGTAATTTGCTTAAATTCATTGCAGTTGCGACAAAAGAGTTGACATCTTCAATGTGTTTGCTCATTTGCAGGCTCGGTAATGTGCTAGATAGCGGTGGTTTTACATATAGACTGAATAAGGGACTTGATGTCTCCTACATAATTTATCTTGCTTGAATAAAACATTTCGTGTATTAGTTTTGTAAGGATCAAACTCGTGTTAGTAATGTATTGATGAACAGTACCAGTATGTGTCTCGACTCTTGATTGAATGAATAAAAATCAAACTAATTTAGTGATGTGTTTGTGTTAATCTTACTTGTTTGAGTTACTTTCAGTAATTAAACTATTAATCTTTCATGTTTGTTATTCTAGAATCTTTAGTTTAGGAGCATTGAGAATATGAGTATATGTATGATTCCTTTGATCGTTGATGGAAGCATCATGGCCATTATACTGACAGAAATGCTTCTCGTAGTGGCACTGAAGTATATATTCTAAGCTCTTGAACCGTTGCACAAAAGAGCAACCTATGAATGCTATTACTAGCTAGCCATTGAACTTTGTATTTGAGCTTCTTAAAATGTTCAACAACCAAATGTTGGATGTCATTTTTCTGCATCGTATAACAGTTCCTATTTGAGAAACGATTCCAAGTCTTTCTTTCAGTTCCTATATATATTTGCATTACATTATTAGATGAAAAAGAAATGACTGACAAGCTTATTGGGTGGGAAGCATGTCTGATATTCCTGGAAGAGTAAAAAATTGCAGATGTGGGATAACACAAACAGCTTCAGTGATTAAACAAGAACAAAGAAAGAATTACAGAAACAGAAAAAATAAAAAAATAAATAAAAAATAAAAATCCTAAGAACAACTACAATCTCTTTCTCTTTCATTTATACAGTTCTAAAGAATAATGAGGTCCAACTTTACTACACTGAGCTAGCCTCAATTATGGCCATCACATTAACTAAATGTATGGTGGAAGTTTGTTTTAAAGTGTGATGTTAAGCAAGAGAGGAAGATAAATACATGGTTGACTCACAACCCTCCGGCTCAAGCTTTCAGTTTAAACTGCGATGCCTAAGTTGGGCATTTGATGTTTTTTCTCTTATTCTACCAAGCCCAATTCCTAGATTTGGTATGATAGCCTATCGGAGTATTCATGGAGCTCATGCTCAGCTTTAGATTGACATGGTGAGAATGTGAATTCTCCTAATTATCCCATTCAAAGGCACTTGCACACTCTATACATATTGGATTTTTAGCTCAAGGGAAGGCTATATGTTACGCCACTCACTGTGAGCATTTCGCTGTCTACGCTGACTCATGTATTATATGCGGGCAAAGAACCCAACAAAAACAAGGAGGATTCTTAAAACTTATTTCTCAAGAATAATGCGGAAGCTTTAACAACTGTAGGGGTTTCTTACCCAAGCAGCAAGATTATGCTCCCCTGTAGCTTCTGAACTGTCAATTGCCTTCCGGCCAGTATTGATTTCCAAAAGAATACCCCAAAGTTATAAATATCTGATTTAAGAGACAGCTGACCTGTCATTGCATATTATGGAGCACAGTATCCATAGGCGCCCATGACTCTAGTGTATGCATGGGTGTTATCTCCAACAGGCCCAAGTTTAGCCAGCAATGAAACTAAAACCACAATTATTGACATCTAAAAAGCAAATAACAACCAGAAACTGAGCTGGATTTTTGTGATGAAGCAAAGAAAACGAAGAAATTCTAAGCATTACTATCCATGTCCAGCAAAGATGCTTAAAAATAATCCATTGCTCAGATTAGGAATTGACATCTTACATATGATCTATTATGATATTTCAGAAATCATCAACACATTAGATGCTACAAAGGATTTTGCTCAAAATAAGCAACAAAAGATTAAGCATCATCAATAATCCATAGAAACATAAACAAGATTTCGATTATTAAAACAAGCATATTATCCACCACTAGGAGCTAGCATTTAGCTGCTGTCGTGTAATTTTGTGAGATAGGAACACCGCAATTCTCAACGAAACTAGGAATAGTCAACAAGCAATTAAATACCTAAACATCTGTTAAAAAGAAAATTGTTCACAACAAAAACAGCAAAAGATCTTTAGTCCTGAAGTGATTCCATGAAAAGGGTCAAAACTGTTTGTGAATAAATAGAAACCTGAAGTGGGTGGGTTTGATCTGTTCAAGTGACTTCTGGTTGATTATCATCAATTTCTTCTTGTTCTTTGAGTTGTTGGCTCTTGAAATCCCGGAAGAGGGAATCCATCCCTCCTCCATTAGCATCAGTGAAGTAATTTATTAAAAGAAATAGAAATTGAAGAATTCAAAGTGATAGTTACTGTGATATATAATGGCCATGGAATAGATAAGTTGAAATGGTGTATATTATAAATTTCCTTTGAGATGGGAAAAGAAAGAAGCAATCATGAATCAACCAATCATCACTCTTCCTTCCCAGTCATTATATGGTGAATTCCTTATTCCATGGAATAGATAGGTAAGCAGAAAACTTGCAAGCCAAAGCCATGGATAAATTAGCAATATATAAACTTGGTGGACTGATCAAATCATCTTCTTTTGCTTAACAAAGTATCCATTTGGCGTTACTTGTTTACATATTTAAGTTAAGTCATTAAAAATTAATTTTAAGTTGAATTTAACATGTTTTAATTATAAGAAAATCAAAATAATTAAACTACTTTTTAAAATTTTTTTTTTTCATCATTTAAAATATTTTTTTTTCTAAAAAAAAAGAACATTGAAAATTAAACATTTCAACAAAACCTAGATAAAGAAAATCAAACATTTCTTTATGTAACATGTATATAACTTTAAAAAGATTCAAAACAATTATATGCATGATAGCATTTGGCTTTACAATTACTTGTAAATGAGTGAGAGCTTCATTACTCCCTCACATGCAAATCCAATATCAAATTTGCTCAACTATAGCTTTAGTTCAATGATGCTATAATTGTCTCTAAGACTATGAAGTTTTAAGTTGGAGTTCCAATCAGAGCTAATTCTACTCTAAAAAAAAAAAAAAATCTCAATTATATAATAATAAACTTCTTTAAAGTGATAGGAATTGGAACTGCATGCATATTACAAATTGATTAGCCAAGATAAGTCATAAAACTTCATTATTATGCTTAATTAAAAAAATATTTGGAAATCAAAGAAAAAAAATTAAATTTTGTTCCTAAATAATAAAGCTAAACACAGGCTGCAATAATGTGAATTACCAAACACAAAACTGTCTTCACCAAGAAGTGCCTGCCTATTGATTTCACAGGACAAGGATATGGAAATATGCCTCAGAACATCGTCATATATCAGGCTTTACAGCTTCTCCTAATTATTTAGCTTCTGAAGCTATGAACTCGTTTCTGTTCAGACTCTTTTGGTTATAGAAACCATTAAGTAGCAAATAGCCTCCTTCAACACTTGAGATCATGCCTTGCTTCTTGTAGTAGGAACCCGTGAATTGGGTTCAGATACCGAATTTGTACCCCTGACAGGCATCTCATGGTTATGTTTCCCCTCATATGTTGTAATAAAAGCTCCTGGATCATCTGATACTCTCTCCACATACTTGCGGACATTGCATTTTAGACCCGTGCATCGATAGTAACTTCTGCAAGATGAATATAAAAATGTTGCGAGGAAAGTTAAAGAAAATGCTGAAGAAAGAGTGTTCATAAGAGGGTGAAATTAAATACAGCTCCTATTCTGATGTTTCTGAAAAAACTAGCAAACAACTTAACACTAGAAGTGATCATGGAATCTAAATCAAAAGATTGTGACTATTGCAGATACAATTCCAAGCATAGCATAAATGGCCAGAAAGCTCATTTCTTCAAAAGATTTGTTAAGAGATCATATCAAACCTTGAATCCAGATAAAAATAAGAAAATCAAAAAATATTATACATCCTAAACAAGTCCTTGAGTATCAACCTGGGATATGGATTTCCTTTCACAACCTTCTGCCCATATTTTCTCCAGCGAAAACCATCACCCACAATCTCAGTTTCATTAGAACTTTGCACCAATGGACAGGGCTCTTGTGCCTGTGCACCTTCGCCCGATATGCCTGCTTCATTTGATTGATTATCATTTTTCCTGAAAGAGTATCAATAAAGTCATAATGAAGATCATCATTCAAGAAATATCAATAGCATTCAATGTCAACTGATGAAGGATCAGATAATTATCACTTTTCTGAACAATATGCGAATGTGGAGAAGGCCACAGATTGTCAAACTATCTATAATGCCTCATCTCTTACCTCCTTTTAGCTTTAGGCTCATCATCATCTCCATCCATTCCCTTACTTCCTTCATCACATTCCCCACTAAGCCCACAAGAGTTGTCAGAAGTTATAACACCAGCATTAATCGATCCAATTCCAACAGGATCATGGGATGGAGGAGCTTTACCCTGATAAGTTGAATGAACAGGCAATCCTGTTTCATTCTGATCTTCAACTCTACCTTCAGAACCTTCATTTCTATCATTCAGGTGATTGTTCCATAATGGGGTGCTCATATCTTGACCATTGCCATCGGACACAATTCCTAGCCCTTGCATCCCTGATGAGTTGCGTTTAGGAGGCTGAGGCTTTGAATGGTTGTGTTCACCCTTGTAGACAATTTCTGCAATCTGCCCAGCCAATGATCTTTCAACCTTCTTTTTCACTGGACAATTTGGATGTGTGCACTTGTAGTAACTTCGCGGATACTCACTTCCTTTTACTTGCTTTTGCCCATATTTTCTCCAATTATAACCATCATATGAAGGTCGATCCCCATTAGATGCAGCAGATAAGTTTTTTGGATCCTCCTCCTGGATCTGAGATGTTAACCTTGAGGGTTCGGTAGTCTCATCTGTTTGTGCATGAGATTGAATATTCTGGGAAAATTTTGAGGTAATCTGGGATGTAAAATTGTGTTTGTCTTGGATTATACTTTGAACTCGAGCCTCAACCAATGGTAGTGATTGTTGTTGATGACTCACATCGAAATTTCCCTGGTCAGAAGAAATTATTCTTGCATTTTAGTGTCTCAAAAGCAGAGCAGAGATATATATATTATGCATATTCAACATCATATAATAGACATCTATTTCAGAAGAACATGAACAGCTCTCATAGTCTCACTACGCTGTCCATAGCAAGAAAGAGAAGAGAAGAGGAAGAGGAAGAGGAAGAAGAAGAAGATAAAGAAAAGAGAACTCAAGCTACAGGAAAGAAGAATATGACTACTAACCATATTTGCCAAAAGAGAAACGGTTGTCTTCGATACAAACTTGGCCTGTGGTTTATATATAACAGGGGGTTTACTATCTGGATTTGAAACTTTATCAGACGAACTGAAAAGTGCTGTTCCAGAGAGATCAGCCTGAAATCATCCCAAAAAAAAATGGTAAAGTTCAGGGAAAAGATCTCTTGAAGGGGAAGAACAACTCAGAGGAACTAAGTGGTCACCTGGGAAGAAACCGATGCAGCTGGAGCACGACTCACCATTGGCTTGAACCTCACCGTCTTTGGTCTGATAGCAGCAACTGTGGTTTCTGAACACACATTAGGGGGTGAACCATTAATGGAACCTTCAAGAAGCTCTGAGAAAGACCTAAAATTGGAGCAAGTAGGCCTGGAAGCTACTGGCTTAGCAATAACTACCCTTTCTGCTTCCTTGATTTCCATTTTGAAGAGTATCAGGAATGTCAATTACATTTTATTAGTGAATGTTATGCCAATTGAAAGGAAAGCTTGGAACTACAATGTTATTGCCCCCTAATTCCCAATTTTACTAAATGCCAAATCTGTGGAGAAGGAGAACTTGGCAGAGAAGGAAGATAAGTAGATGCTAAGGAATTGCTTTTCTTCAAGTTGGGTCCAACAGCATATGGATCAAAATTAACTTCTGTGAACCTGCACCATATGAGAATTATGTTGATAATTAACAAAAAACTGAAGATTAAATTGACAAGAAGCAATAAGAGTGCTAGACCATAAAGAACAGTGTTATGCTATTAACTTCTTACAGTTAAGAAGAAACTATTGCTTTGAATCATACTCAAAACTACAACATCTTTTCATTCTCCAATACCGATACAAATCTTAAAGAGTGCAGACACTTCTTTTAAGCTAAAATTGAACTAATCACAGAAGGTAAGGCAATGAGCAATGCGCTATTTGCAAAATCTCTTAATACAATTATAAGACGAAAAACTGCAGGGCAGTTGTGTGGCCACCGGTTTGGCAAAGAATGAACCAGGTAATGAATTAAAGAAATGACTAAGTTCTCTAACTACACATACTACAGTCTAAACTCTCTTGAAATCATGTATAATTGAAGGGATCCCAGAAAAATTTCTGTGCTCTCAACTTTGAATTTAAATCACTAATGATGCTTAATATCAGTAAGAAAAGTAGCAAAGTGATAGCCAATCGGGTTTCTTTCAGCTTGGGGGACAGAAAGTTGAACCATCTTCTTGGTTTCCAACCAAATACAAATAACTGGTACAGTTAAGAAACGATTACCAGTACTCACTTTTTCCATTCTTAACTCAATAGTCTTTACTCTTTAAGTCTTAACTACAACCAGCGTTGCCTGATAAGATCTAAAACATAATTTCTATAACTTAATATACCTATACATCTCTCAAAAACTTCTCCCCTAGCGCACCCAAAAAGAAAAACTTTGAGATAAAATTCTGCAATAATTTCCCAGTTATTTATACATTAGAAATAAAGTTGGAATTCCCAACTTCACTCACCCCTAGCATGCATCTACTCTTTGGTAAACAAAAATTTTCAACTGCAATTACTAGTTTGCAGTTAATACCTCAAGGAAGGTCATGCTATATGATATAGTTGCTTCTAAAAATCTTTTAGCAGAATTACTTAGCTTCCTAAGATAATAAATTGTTCAGCAGCAGAAGAACAAAAACATGCAGAATTGAAAATTTTGGTTTTAGCGTTATGTTCCCCTGCCAAGAAATTAAATACCTTCATCTCAATATGGGATCATTTTTAATCTCAAAACTTCCTCGGTTAACTAAAGTTCTCTTAGGGAAAATAAAAACACATTAATCAATACAGAAAGGAGATTAACAGAAACAAAAAGGAAGTTCAGATAACTAAGGATTCTTAAACAAAAATTAGCATAAATCAATAAGGTTAATAAAAATAAAAAATTTTATGAGAATTTGGAAGGTTTGGTAGAAAAGATTCAAACCCTAGAAATCCTAACAAGTAAAGAGTGTAAAGAGAAGACAGAAATAAAAGAAAGAAGAAGAAGTGGAAACTAACCAAAATGTGAACAATTAAGCAATAATGAAGATCATAAGGTTGGAGAAGCTGTCATTTAGCATCTCTGTGTAAGGGTATAAAACAATAAACATAAACCTGCATTGTAGAAGCAGCAACTCAATAAGAAATGAGAAGAAATTGATACAGAAACAAAGAAACTAAAGAAGGCGACATAAGTGAAGCAACTTGACCTTGGACTTGGAGAAAAGAGACCTTAACACATGAATACAAAACTACCACTAGTAGTCTAATGCAAAATTGCAAGTAATGAGCATTGGTTTTCTCCTTTTCTTTCTTTTTAAGTTCTTGCTTAGGATATATTAACATATGAAAAGAAAAAAAAGGGAGAAGAAGGAGAAAAAAAAAATCTCTAGAAAGAAAGGGTGTTTTCCTAGAAAGTTGAAAGCTTCAGTCTTCAGCAGCTAATAGTGAGACAGATGAAAAATTGCAGAAGGAAAAAGAAGAAAATGTTTTTTTTTAAAATAAAAATAGTAGAAAATAAATAAAAAATTGGAGAAAAAAAGAGAGAGTAATAACAAAAAGAAAGAAGGCAGGAATGGTTGGTATTTAAGGAAAGACAAGTGAAATGAAGCGATGGTACGGCCAACTAACTGTCTCGTAAGGCCTTTTGACTCTCTGATTATATATATCAGCGATGAATACTCCACTGTATTTTGTTTGTTGAGTTTATTACTCAACTCCCAATGCAAACCTCAAAAAGAAGAGAGTATCCATTAATGAAAACACCAATATTCACCGCTAATAAGATTCAAGAATACATTCTCTTTTATTAACAAATAATTATGACAATACGATATTATTTTATTTTAAAAGAAAATATAATCTTTTTTTACAAAAAAAAAAATCAAAGAGCAATCAAAATGAGATTAATAATTTTAATCCCTCATTAATATTATTTTACACTTAAAAAAAAATAACATTTAATTCTTAATTTTTCAACAACCAATCAAACACATTAATTAAATCTTAAATTGTTAACTGGATTTGAAATCCTTGATTAAACTTACCCAAGTATAATTGAAAATAGCAACTAGTATTAAATGACTGAGAATTTCCATTGGGATTTGGTAATTTTGTGAGCATAGTTGACAAAGGAAACCCGCCGAATGATCTAGCCTTTGAAACATTAAAGCCCTATAGGCTGTAGGACACATTTGACAATATTAAAATAAAGAAGTGATGTATTAAATCTAATAATTAGGAAAATACTACACTTTTATACATGGACATGTGTCTTTTATTTAAAAATTAGCTAATTAAATTGTATCAGTTTCATTTAATCATTATATTTTAATTTTTTTCAATAAAATTATTTATTTTTTATTTTTTATTTTTTTTATAATCATTCATATCAAAATTTAATAAAATTTCTACGTGCATATCTTACGTAGCTTTAAATTATATAAAAAAAATTATATTTTTGCCATATTAGATTAAAATTTATTTTTTTTTTTATTTTTTTATCTAAAAATAGAGACTAATCTATGTAATAATTTAATGATTATAATATAAGAATTAAAAATTTAAATTCTAATAATTCCAACTTTTAAATTTCTAAAATATATATAAAAGAAGCACATAATGGTTATGCTAAAATCGTAAGAAATGGTTTAATTATGAAAATATTAAAACATAAAATAATGAGGTGATAAAGGTAACAAGAAAGCAAGATTAGTTGAGAATACAAATATGGATTTGGAATGTTAGTTGGGGGCAGATGAAGACACGTGGGGCCGTGACCCCGCCAATCCTACAAGCTGAAATTCCACGTCCACGACTAGTAGTTGTGTCCTTCGCCGCACGTGCCAATAACAACTCCCTTATTTTCAGAATTATCAAATTAATTAATTAATAAATAATAACTTTCCCCCTAAAATAATCCGTTTACCGTTGAGTTTTAAATATTCTGTATGGGAGAGTTATCACCGACAGATGTAGAAGCCAATTTTCAAAAGCTTTGAATTAAATAATGGAAGAAGCAACACCACTAAGAATAGAGGAATTTTATTTTGGGGAAGAAAGTCTCTAATTAATTAGGGTTTATTTAAGAGTAACTTTGGAGGTTTCTTTAGAGGTTGATCTGGTATAGGTAATTAAGGGACCTGTCCACGGTAGAGTATGATTAGGAAAACAATTAATAATTTAATTAGTTGAGGGTATAATTATAAAAATATTAAAAATACAATTTTTTTTTAAGTACTTTAAACAAAAAGTCATTTAGTGTTTGAGTTTTAGAGTCAAAAGAATATATTTAAAAAATATTATTTTAAATAGTATTTAAAATTTTATTTTATTATTTTAATATTTTTATAATTAAAATATATTAAATTTAATTTTTAATTACTATATTTAAAAAAATATTTAAAGTATATTTAATATATTTTAATTATAAAAATATTAAATAATAAAATTTTAATTATTTTTTAAAAAAATAAAATAATAATTTTCTTTTTTTTTTTCTCTATCACATTTATTAAACATTTTATTATCACCGCAAAGTTTGGAATGTTTAATAAAGCTTGACCAACACCATTACAAGGACTATGCATATGCTTCTCTTTGGGACTAAATAATAATAACAGCAGCAGAAGAGAATAGTAATGGCAAGAGTATCTTTCCCAACTGAAATTCTCTTGCCATGGTTTTGCATGGGGACAAATAGAATTTTCTATATTATGAGTTCATTTTATTTGACTATAATTACAATTCAAAATAAATAAAAAATCTTATAATTTAAAGTATAACTCTGATATTAATAAATTAAAATTCCTTGATATAATTTTTTGTCACCGTTATTCTCTTTGTAACACCTCAAAATTTTATTATTTATGAGTATTTTTGGTATTTTAATTTTATTTAAATTTTAGGAAATTTTTTGAGATTTTTCGGATTTTAAAAATCGGGTTCGATTTTCCGAAAATATAAACTTTGAGGATTTTTAAAAATTAATTTAAAGACCACGTGGCAAAACTAAAAATATATTTGGAGTCAACTTATTTTTCTGAGTTTTATGGAATTTTTTTCGGAATTTTTGGACCTCGTTTTCGGTCCCGAGGCAGAGTAAAAATTTAAAATTTTGTATCCTGAATCGAACCGGCCGAATCGACCGGACAGATCGGACCGGTCGAATTGGACCGGCCCTTTCCTTCTTCCTTTTTCTTTCCCCGCGCGCGCGTCCCTCTCCCTTCTCTCTCTCGTTTCTCTCTCCTCCTCCCGGCCACCGGCCACCCAGCCCGGCCAGTGTGGCGCCACCCGAACAGCAGAAAAACGCGCTGAACGCCCTGCGCACGCGCGCCGCTTCGAATTCCCCGGCCAAATCCGCCGATCCGCCACCAATTGGACCGGGTCTTGTGTCCAAAATCATCTACTCGAGAGCTTTCCATAGACACCAAGAACGCCAAATCCATTGAGCGGATTGTCCGATTTTTGCTGGAAGATTTTAGCCCATTTCGACTTTTGGGCTAGATTTCTAAACCGTGAATCCCACGAAAACCGAGGCCACCAAAGACGCTCCATTCGCCGAGAGCTTAGCGACATAAATTTCAAATTTTTTCGACACCGTTTTTCGGTGGGTCCCACGGAACTTCGCAGTGTATTTTCGAGCATTAAATGAGCTTAGAAAATTCTGAAAAATTTATGTACTAACCCCCGTGTTATGGGCTTCGTGTAGGTATCCTCGATTCGCGGAAATTCGATAGTTGACCAGGTCTGCAAATTTCGGGCCAGACAGACCCGTTACCGGAAAAGTCTCCGAATTGGACCGAGGTTTTGGCTAGCCCCCCATTGTCAGACGTCCTGAGCGCGTTCCCGAAGTCGGAATCGGCAAAGGTAAACCCGAACCTTGCTTTTTCGTAATTTTCTAGTGCTTAAATAGGATTAAAAATCCATAAAATATTCGTGGTAGCTTAGAAAATTACGATTCTTTTTGCAATAGCTTAGTAATATTGCTAAGGACCGCGGGGCAAAGTTTTATAATTTTTAGAGCTTGTTTGGGTAGTTTTTGCAAAAATGATCAATAATAAGGACTAAATTGAAATTTTGCGTATTGTGATGGATGGTGATTTGATGGGCCCGGGAGGGCTGTGTGATATGATTGAGTTGATATATGGATTGTGAATATAGAAGTGCGTTTTTAGCCCTTTGCAGTTGGGTAGGTCCTAGGTATAGGGGACTCACGATTTTCGCACGACTTAGGACGTAATTGGTCTTTTCTTTGTTTGTGTTGAGTCGATTGTATTAAATAAATGTAATATGATTGTCGTGAGCGGATGCCTTCTTCCTCCGCCACCGCCACGGTGATTGTCGTCAAGTCTGTGAGTAGAATATTAATTTTAATTGTAATTTCGATATTATTATATGTTCAGCATGCCCATGCATCACTTATATGCATATATTTATGTAGTTAAACTCTAGGCACGATTTTTGATGCATTGATAAATGTTAAAGTGCCATGTATGTTGTTGTGGTAATTTGGAGCAGTGTGCGTGCGTTGGCGTGCGTGTGATGTGGTGTGGACTATGGATAGGAACACACGGCTTGAGTTCTTCACTGGGACCCGGTCCTTCGGGGTAGACACGGCTTGAGTTCTTCGCTGGGACCCCGATTTGGTATTTAATTGGAAGTCCGAGCTGAGTTCTTCGCTGGCACCAGGTTGGATTTAAGAGAGCTGTATAGGGGATCAGCTCCCATATATTATGATTGATGTTACAGGGTGCGTGAGTGCTCCAAATTACCTTTTTGATGTTATGATGTGAAAATGATGTGGATGTTGCATTTCACTCTACAGGGTGCATTAGATTTAGATAGTTATAGAGATTATGGTTAAAATTGATATTTTACTCTCTGAGTCGAACGTTCACTCCTGTTCAATATTTTTTTTCAGGCTACAGGAGGATTTTATTGTGGTTAACCTGCTTTTATCCTTCGCAGGTTGTTTATCCATATTTGTGTAATTTTGTTTACTCCTAGAATTTTCGCATGTGTTAGCAGTAATTATTTGAATTTGGTCTGTAATATTATATTCATGTTGGACCTGTAAACTTAATATTTTAAGTCTGTTTTGATGGATTGGATGAGGGAGCTGAGCTCCCATTTATTATTATGTTGATGAGTATGTGGAGGGTGAGCTGAGCTCCCCAATGGATTGTTTATTGTGTTTACAGTCGGGTGAGTCGAAACTCCCGTTGGAAAATCCATTTATGGCGGACTCTGTCCGCTTGTTTTCTTGATATTGGGCCCAAATGGGCCTTAGAGTTGGGTTAATGAGCAGTTAGGCTTACTACGGGCCTCGGGGCTTTAAGTCGCCTGTCCTAGTCTTGGTCCGCCCATAGGTTGGGTCGTGACAAATGTGGTATCAGAGCTTAGGCTCCAGATTCTTAGGGAATGTTGTCTAAAGTGTAGGGAAGAGTACAATAGGAGTCACATGCGGAAAAATAGGGTCCATATTCGTCTTGCATTGTCATCTTTGCTTCTAGTTTCTGCTTCATATATTGTGTGTAAATATGAGTCTATAGAGCTGTGCAATGTGCAGTTTTGAATTTTGTGGGCTAATCTTTGCTTGAATTTCGGAAAATGCGTAGAAGCGGAGAGCGCCATCGCACGAACCGGATGTGCCCGACGAGGTGTCGGACAGATGAGGCGCCGCCAGGAGGCGGGGTAGGAGGCCTAGAGCTGCTCAAGTAGAAGAGCAGCTACCCACAGTTCAGGAACAGTCTTTCATGGCACAGGGTCCCATGGACCCCATGGCAACTACTCTAGCTGGTCTGCAAAGAACCATCGACATGATGGCACAGTACATGGTCCTCCCTCCACAGCAGCAGCAGTCCACCGCACCAAGAGGAGAACCTTACAAACAGATCATAAATTTTAAGAAGTTGGTGCCTGGTACTTATGATATGTCAGACGATGCAGATCGGTTTTTGGATTCCTGCATACAAGCGAGGCAGTCTGATTGGTCGATGGTAGGCGATAGAATGTATGCAGCACGTCATGGGGCCTATGCCTAGACAATGGATGAATGACTATGTGTTACCTCGGATGGAGGGATTGACATGGGCTTAGTTTGTGGAACTTTTTATCAATCGGTTTGTGCCAGAAAGCTTCAGAGATCAGAAGCAGTGGGCCTTTGAGGCCTTAAGACAGAATGGCAGGTCTGTAGATGAATATGCTACAGAATTTCTGGAATTGAGCAGATATGCCCCTACAGCAGTAGCTACAGAGACTATGAAGGTGAAGAGGTTCCTAAAGGGGCTTGACAGGAGATATGCAAACCTGGCCATGATGTCTGATCAGTCTTTTGATGTGGTGGTTGATCGAGCCAGACAGATTGAGATTAGCTATGCTGTGGATGACAGCGGGAGAGCAAAGAAAAACAGAGCAGAGGGTTCTTCAGGTGTTCCCCACATGGGTACTACGGATAGTGGTGGCCAAACTACTTACAGAGGAAGAAGCAGGAATAAGAGGAGTGGTTTTAGACACAAATCCCGAGGGTTCAGACCAGGGTACGGATCCAGCAGTGGTAATGCTCGAGTATGGCGATTCGCTCGTTCAGATCCTCTTTGGCACCGTGTGCACAGTGTGGAAGAGCACATTCAGGACCTTGTTTGATGGGGTCAGGAGTATGCTTCAGGTGTGGCCAACCAGGTCACTTTGCTAGAGAATGCCCCGTTTTCAGTGAGCCACAGATGGGGTCACAGGGTTCTGTTGCTAATGTTCCTCGCCAGTTGTATCCGGGTACTTCCAACATGGCAGGCAGTCAGTTCAGTGGCCAACAGGGCCGAGGACAAGGGGGACGTGGATTTGGAGGCAGATCAGGAGGCGAAGTCGATCGTGGTTACGCCACTCGTAGGGGTCAAGCTCGGGTTTTCACCCTGACCCACCAAGATGCTCAGGCTTCCAATGCAGTTGTGGCAGGTATTCTTCTGGTTTGTTCTTATGAGGCTCGTGTTTTGATAGATCCGGGTGCTACGCACTCATTTGTCTCCCCTGTGTTTGCCATGAGGTTGGGTAGAAACCCTACAACTTTAGAGTGCCCTTTGTCAGTAGCTACCCCACTTAGTGACAACATAGAGGTAGATATGATTTTTCCGGGTAGCCCAGTGGTAGTGGATGGAAAGATCCTCCCAGCAGACTTGGTTCCTCTACCAGTAATGGATTTCGATGTAATCCTGGGGATGGATTGGTTGGCAACTCATTATGCCACCTTAGACTGCAGGAACAAAAAGGTGTATTTCCACATACCTGGTGTGGAAGAGTTTATCTTTGATGGTGACAGGAGCGTAGCTCCATATAACTTAGTGTCAGCAATTAGTGCTAGAAAAATGTTGAGGCGTGGATGCCAAGGGTATTTGGCATTGGTGAGAGATACATCTGTAGAAGGTGTCAGTATGGAAAATGTTCCTGTTGTCAGAGAATTCATGGATGTCTTCCCGAGGAGCTTCGGGGTTGCCACCGAGAAGGGAATAGAGTTCGCATTGATGTTGTTAGGTACAAATCCCATATCCATGCCACCTTACAGGATGGCACCAGTGAATTGAAAGAGCTGAAGGAGCAACTACAGGAGCTTTTGGACAAGGGTTTTATACGTCCGAGCACTTCACCTTGGGGCGCTCCTGTTCTATTTGTGAGAAAGAAGGATGGGTCATTGAGGTTGTGTATCGACTACAGACAGCTGAACAAGGTGACTGTGAAGAACAAGTATCCACTTCATAGGATCGAAGATCTGTTTGATCAGCTCCAAGGAGCTAGATTCTTTTCCAAGATAGACCTGCGATCAGGCTACCATCAGTTGAGAATCAGGAATGAGGACGTGTCCAAAACGGCTTTCAGGACAAGATATGGTCATTATGAGTTCTTGGTGATGTCTTTTGGACTCACTAATGCACCAGCAGCCTTCATGGACTTGATGAACAGGGTGTTCAAGCCATTTTTGGACCGTTTTGTCATCGTATTCATAGATGACATTCTGGTATACTCTCGGACCGAGGAAGAACACGTGTGGCACTTGAGGATGGTGTTGCGGACTTTGAGGAGCACGCTATACGCCAAATTTTCGAAATGTGAATTTTGGCTAAAAAGCATCTCATTCTTGGGACACGTGGTTTCTAGTGACGGCATTCAAGTGGATCCCAAGAAAATTGAAGTCAGAATCGATTGGCTTAGGCCTACAATCACCGAGGTGCGAAGTTTTACGGGTTTAGTGGCTACTACTGAGCGTTTTGTACAAGATTTCTCCGGATAGCAGCTCCCTAACTAAGTTGACGGAAAGAATGTTCCATTCATTTGGACAGATGATCGTGAGGTGAGTTTCGAAACTTAAGGAGTGTCTAACCACCGCCCCTGTGTTGACACTACCTATGAGTGGTGAAGGATACACCGTGTACTGTGACGCCTCCAGAGTTGGCCTAGGGTATGTTTTGATGCAGAATGAAAAGGTAGTGGCTTATGCTTCAAGGCAGCTGAAGAGGCATGAGCAGTAACTACCCCACCCATGATTTGGAAATGGCGGTGTAGTCTTTGCCGAAAATCTGGAGACACTACGTATGGTGAAGTGTGCGAGATATACACCGACCACAAAAGTTTAAAGTACATCTTCCAACGAGGGACTTAAACTTGAGACAGAGGAGATGGATGGAGCTTCGAAGACTATGATTACACCATCCAAGGTACCACCACACAGGAAGGCCAATGTTGTAGATGCTTTGAGCAGAAAAATCTTCTGGCAGTTTGGCGCACATTTCAGAGAGAAGAGACTGTTGATTCAGGAGGTACATGAGTTGATGGATCAAGGTTTAATCCTAGATCTTTCAGATAAGGGGGTATTGTTGGCTCACTTTTCAGTGAGGCCAGACTTGAGGGACAGAGTTAGAGTTTCCCAGCACAGAGACCAACAATTGATGAAGATCATAGAAAGAGTACAGCAAGGTGAAGGTGGTGAGTTTGGATTTGCCAATGATGGCGCCCTAGTGCAAGGTTCTAGGATATGTGTGCCCGATGTGGACAACCTCAGAAATGAAATCATGCGAGAGGCACACTATACACTGTACAGTGTCCACCCAGGTTCCACCAAGATGTACCATGATGTGAAAGATAGCTATTGGTGGAATGGCATGAAGAGAGACATAGCAGACTTTGTGTCCAAGTGCTTGACTTGTCAGAAGGTGAAGTTTGAACACCAGAGACCGTCAGGGAAGCTGCAAGAGCTCCCTATCCCAGAATGGAAGTGGGAAATGATCACTATGGATTTTGTGACTGGGTTGCCTCGTACCACGCGAGGATATGACTCGATATGGGTAATTGTAGACCGTCTGACCAAATCAGCCCACTTCTTGCCTGTAAAGACTACCTACTCTGTGGCACAGTATGCCCGGCTCTACATTCGAGAAATAGTCAGATTGCATGGAGTTTCTACTTCCATAATATCTGACAGAGGGCCCCAGTTCACTTCTCGGTTTTGGAGAAAGTTGCAGGAGGCACTTGGCACACAGTTGAACTTCAGTACGGCTTTCCACCCTCAGACAGACGGACAAATTGAAAGGACAATCCAAACATCGAAGACATGCTTCGCATGAGTGTCTTGGATTTTGGAGGTCAATGGGATGAGCAACTAGCTTTGGTGGAGTTTGCCTACAACAACATTACCACTCCAAAGATAGGGATGGCACCCTATGAGGCATTATATGGAAGAAAGTGTAGGTCTCCTCGTGTTGGGCGAAATGGGGAAGCGAAGGTGCATGATGTAGACCTAGTGCAAGACACTTGAGGTAGTTCCTTTAATCGGAACGATTGAAAACAATTTTCGAGATGTAAGAGTTATGCAGACCCGACTGAGGGATGTGGAGTTTCTTTGTGGCGACTATGTATTCTGAAGGTTTCTCCAATGAAGGGAGTCATGAGATTGGAAAGAAGGGCAAGTTGGCACCTCGGTATATTGGACCTTTTGAGGTTACTGGATAGAGTTGGAGCGCTTGCTCACGGTTGGAGCTACCAACCAACCTTTATCACGTTCCTCCCGTCTTGCACATCACCATGCTCAGGAAATACAATCCCGATCCTACTCATGTACTTAATACGGATGTGATAGAGCTAAAAGAGAACTTGACATTTGAGGAGCAACCTGTAGCCATAGTGGACTACCAAGTAAGACAGCTAAGATCCAAACAGATCCCTATGGTTAAGGTTTTGTGGAGGAGTCAGTCAGTGGAAGAGTGCACCTGGGAGTCAGAACGGGACATGCGTAGCAAGTACCCTTACTTGTTCAATGTATAATCATGTACTTTATTCTGCCTTGTGTAAAAATTCGAGGACGAATTTTCTGTAAGGGGGGAAGAATGTAACACCCCAAAATTTTATTATTTATGAGTATTTTTGGTATTTTAATTTTATTTAAATTTTAGGAATTTTTTTGAGATTTTTCGGATTTTAAAAATCGGGTTCGATTTTCCGAAAATATAAACTTTGAGGATTTTTAAAAATTAATTTAAAGACCACGTGGCAAAACTAAAAATATATTTGGAGTCTACGTATTTTTCTGAGTTTTATGGAATTTTTTCGGAATTTTTGGACCTCGTTTTCGGTCCCGAGGCAGAGTAAAAATTCAAAATTTTGTATCCTGAATCGAACCGGCCGAATCGAACCGGACCGGATCGGACCGATCGAATCGGACCGGCCCTTTTCCTTCTTCCTTTTTCTTTCCTGCGCGTCCTCTCCCTTCTCTCTCTCGTTTCTCTCTCCTCGCTCACCACGGCCAGCCGCCAGCCAGCCAAGAGCCGGCGCCGCCAGCCAATGGCCGCCCGGCAAATCAACGGAAAACGCGCCGCCACGCTGCCAACGCCGCCACGCCAGCCGATCCGGCCACCAATTGGACCGGGTCTTGTATCCAAAATCATCTACTCGGCGAGAGCTTTCCATAGACACCAAGAACGCTGAAATCCATCGAGCGAATTGTCCGATTTTTGCTCGGGAAGATTTTAGCCCATTTCGACTTTTGGGCTAGATTTCTCGAAAACCGTGAATCCCACGAGAAAACCGAGGCCACCAGCACGCTCCATTCGCCGAGAGCTTCGCGACATAAATTTCGAATTTTTCCGACACCGTTTTTCGGTGGGTCCCACGGAACTTCGCAGTGTATTTTCGAGCATTAAATGAGCTTAGAAAATTCTGAAAAATTTATGTACTAACCCCCGTGTTATGGGCTTCGTGTAGGTATCCTCGATTCGCGAAAATTCGACAGTTGACCGGGTCTGCAAATTTCGGGCCAGACAGAATTCTGGAAAATTCTCCGAATTGGACCGAGGTTTTGGCTACCCCCCATTATCAGACGTTCCGAGCGCGTCTCCGAAGTCAGAATCGGCAAAGGTAAACCCGAACCTTGCTTTTTCGTAATTTTCTAGTGCTTAAATAGGATTAAAAATCTATAAAATATTCATGGTAGCTCAGAAAATTATGATTCTTCTTGCAATAGCTTAGTAATATTGCTAAGGACCGCGGGCAAAGTTTTATAATTTTTAGAGCTTGTTTGGGCGCTTTTGCAAAAATGATCAATAATAAGGACTAAATTGAAATTTTGCGTATTGTGATGGATGATCGATTTGATGGGCCCGGGAGGGGCTGTGTGATATGATTGAGCTGATATATGGATTGTGAATATAGAAGTGCGTTTTTAGCCCTTTTGCGGGTTGGGTAGGTCCCAGGTATAGGGGACTCACGATTTTCGCACGACTTAGGGCGTAATTGGTCTTTTCTTTGTTTGTGTTGAGTCGATTGTATTAAATAAATGTAATATGATTGTCGGTGAGTCGATGCCTTCTCTCTCACTTCCGCCACGATGATTGTCGTCAGTGTGAGTAGAATATTAATTTTAATTGTAATTTCGATATTATTATATGTTCAAGATGCCCATGCATCACTTATATGCATATATTTATGTAGTTAAACTCTAGGCACGATTTTTGATGCATTGATAAATGTTAAAGTGCCATGTATGTTGTTGTGGTAATTTGGAGCAAGCGGTGTGCGTGCGTTGGCGTCGTGTGATGTGGTGTGGACTATGGATAGGACGGGTAGACACGGCTTGAGTTCTTCACGGGACTCGGTCCTTCGGGTAGACACGGCTTGAGTTCTTCATTTGGGACCCGATTTGGTATTTAAGTGGAAGTCCTAGGAGTTCTTGGCACACGAGGTTGGATTTAAGAGAAATATGGGGATCGGCTCCCATATATTATGATTGATGTTACGAGTGCGTGAGTGCTCCAAATTACCTTTTGATGTTATGATGTGAAAATGATGTGGATGTTGCATTTCACTCTACAGGGTGCATTAGATTTAGATAGTTATAGAGATTATGGTTAAAATTGATATTTTACTCTCTGAGTCGAACGCTCACTCCTGTTCAATATTTTTTTTCAGGCTACAGGAGGATTTTATTGTGGTTAACCTGCTTTTATCCTTCGCAGGTTGTTTATCCATATTTGTGTAATTTTGTTTACTCCTAGAATTTCCGCATGTGTTAGCAGTAATTATTTGAATTTGGTCTGTAATATTATATTCATGTTGGACCTGTAAACTTAATATTTTAAGTCTGTTTTGATGGATTGGATGAGGGAGCTGAGCTCCCATTTATTATTATGTTGATGAGTATGTGGAGGGTGAGCTGAGCTCCCCAATGGATTGTTTATTGTGTTTACAGGTCGGGTGAGTCGAAAACTCCCCGTTGGAAAGTTCATTTTATGGCCGGACTCTGTCCGTTTGTTTTCTTGATATTGGGCCCAAATGGGCCTTAGAGTTGGGTTAATGAACAGTTAGGCTTACTACGGGCCTCGGGGGCTTTAAGCTGGCCCAGGTCCTAGTGCCGGTCCGGTTCATAGGTTGGATCGTGACACTCTTATTATAGCTTCGAAATGGCGGCGAATATAATTTTTATTATGGTATGAATAATAATATCCATTCAACTGAATACTACCTTGTTATAGATTTTAATAAAGCTTCAAAGAAAAGAGAGTGATTAAGTTGCATCGTCACAAATAGTTGTGAGTCAGTCAGGAAAATGAAGTAGAAAATTTGATTAAAAAAATTAAATAAAATTGCGACTTGGAAACGAAAAGATTTTCCTAATTTTTTATTATTAAGCCTAACAAAAAAATTAAGTCATTTAAAAAAAAATAATTCATAAGTGAAAGAATTAAATTTATTTAATAATAATTTTTAATTAAACTCAAAAAAAAAAAAAAAAAAACCTTACCAAATTATATTAATTTCTTTATAAATAAAAAGTAAGTGCATTTGAATAGAATTATTATATGAAAATTATTAAGGGTGTGACCTGTAAAGCTGATTGTGGAGTACAGTAGACAAGCTTAAAGGAATATATGCTTTTTCTCCAAAGGAAGTCGGCGTCGCTTATCATTCCTCAACTTTTCTAGTACACCCGTGTTCTCTATGATAGATTAGTCCCATTTAAATGGGATAATCATTTGATTATCTAATCTCGGCAACTTCACCTGTTTAATCGAGCTTCAGACAGCAAACACACAAGATAAAAATACCAACATATTTCACGAGGAGAGCCCCTTCAAGTGGGAACAACTTCCTATATGTAGAAGTAGCATATATGGTTCTAAGCAATCAAAGGTTACACCAATCAAATACAGTTCACGTTCTATGTCTAATGATATCAAACCAACTATGCCCCAGATACCATTGTGTGATTTTACCTATTAGATCATTAGGTTAATTAGCTCTCTGTTGATCTGCTTGTGCTCTCATTTGCTGTCTGCCACACAAACTGTCCCCGCACTCGCGGTCGCTGCTCAGCTAATGTCATGTCCTCTGGCTTTGGTACTGAACCTAAACCAAAAAATCATCAATAAGAAAAAAAAAAAAAAGGAAAACTAGATGTTCAAGCACTGCATGCCAAACAAAAAGGAATTCCTCCCAATGCAGAAAAATATTCCATTGAACTATTAAATAGTGGATGAAAAAATCCTAAAAAATTTATAACAATATCTTAGCATTTGTTAACACATAAATAGTACATAAGCAAATGAAATGCACAGCAAAGGCAATGAGAGTTGAAGTTAGCAGGTCACCATATACAGCAAAATGCAAAAGAAAAGAAATCGGTAAAACCATTATTCTCCAGATTTTCTTATTTACTTGATGACGTTGTATTGAAGAAAAAGCACAGAAAACAAAGAACGAAAGAAGACCATTCCATAAAAACAGGGACCTGAGAGTAAAAACCGCAAGGGGAAGAAAAAGAAACAAAAAGTAATTATCACTTAGCATGGAACTCAAACCCTCTATTAGAATGAAATTCCAGTTGTAATGCCAGTTACCTTTTTCCGGAAGCATCTGTCCTTTCTTTTCCGTCGAAATTTGGTCAAGGCAGCTTCTCTCTGAGAAAACTTGTTCTGATCTACTTGGTTTCCATTCCCACTTCCACTTCCACTCCCACTACCATTACCACTTTCAGTTTTCCCAGCGATCCCATTATCATTTTCTACATTAGTCCCTCCAGCATTAACTGCAGTGCTACTCCCATTTTGTCTATTGCTCCCATGGTTACTGCCATGGTTACTACCTGAAGCACTTCCATTGATGCTGTAATTGCCACCATTACCTTCGACAGGCCCACCCAACAAATTGGAAGACCCACAATGTGGAACAGCTGCAGCCATTTTCTTCAATGACAAATCATCATGGTCAGATGGCAGCCGTTGCTGTTGTGATTGCATGTTGTGGAGAAGATGATGATGATGATCATAATGGCTAGTAAGGTGCTGAATTTGAAGTTCCTGAATGGTGCCTCCTGGTTGAGTCAGCATTGCTGTACCAGCTATCTCATCAGCTTTCTCTGATGAAATCTGCCGAGAGGCACATGGTGGGTCACCTTTCATAGGCTGGAAACTAGAAGGCGGGTGCAAATATTTCATCGTGGATGATACCGCTGACTTATTTTTCAAGGCCACTGACTTAGTAAAAGTGTGGTTTGTAGTGGAACCCATATCAATGTTATTGCTACCAACATTTAAGCACTGATTAGGACGATCACCATTTGAACGAGATTGCATATCACAAACTGATCCTTTTTTGGTAACATCTAAACTAGAATCATGTGGGGAATCACTTTTAATGTTCGCACCAGGAGCCTTAATTGAATTTGAGGCTGTATTATACCTGCAAAATGAAAAAAGAATATGGACAAACTATTCAGAGTGTAGAGATTAATTATAAATTGTTTAGGATCTCTAGTTTCACAATAGAAAATAAAAGTTAGGTCTTTATGCTCCTTCATACCTAGAAAAAGCTGAAGAGTCTGAACGTCTTACGACATTGCGGTCTTCCAGAACTGCTGTTCCAACATCCTTAACCCCTCTAAGTCTTTTTAAACTAAGTTCAAGGGGTGGTGTGTCTTTAGCATCATTAGAGGCCTTATTTTTTGTATCTGAGATCTTGGAATGCCTATTTGAAGGCTCATACTCTGTGCTATCCATATGGGGATCAATAGTGTTCCTGGTGAAACCTGTCAGACTTACAGTTTCATACTTCAATTTGCTTGATGGACTCTCACTGTTGAGATGTAGCTGTCCTTTATCAATTTGCACCTTGAGTTTACCAGATCCCCTCTCGAGCATATTCTTCTGTTTCATACCAACAAGTTTAATTGGATTCTCAACTTGGTATTCAAGCTGTAAATGTAGATTTGCTGGCACAACTTTCTCTGGGTCTTTACCAGTTGTATTCTCTGAAATATATTAAAAAAATGGCCCACTATATGTTTGACATGAGGAAAAGAAAAACAAAGACATTAAAAAAGAAATGACAATAACCTGAACAACAAAAAAAAATCTAACGCATAGCTCCTACAAATCCTTAGCACATAAGATAATATTACATACCAAGTTGTTCCTCCTGATCTTCGCACTTCTTTATAGTGATTACAGGAGCCTGATTGTCACCCGATATTTCAGCGTTTGAGTGGACAACTTGAGCACAAGTGCTGTCAGGACATTCAGCAACTTGATCCCAAGGAGAGACTGACTGGGGACTGTCAATCTCTACAGCTTGTTTTGTCCATGAGCTCTGCAAAGTACTCACCATCATAACCTTTTAGTACTTGTACAAGAGTCCAACTTCTAGGAATTTTTAACAAGTTCTAGAAACTTTGAAGCAAGTTTGACATTGGCATTATTTCATATCACAAGAGTCTTCCCAGTATTAACTTGTAACCTCGTGCACTTTTGCATGCATATTTGTACATGATAAGAGAATTTGTCTAATCTGAAGGAAGATATAGAAATCCTATAAATAACTTATTGTCCAATCAAAGTAGGATAGCATTCATGATATGTGGGGTGATATGAACCCGCCTAACTCCACCTGAAAAACTAGCTCACAAAGGGAGATTTGCAACCCATATATATAACACCCAAGACCTCCCTGCAGAACCAATGTGAAACGCATTATTCCCGACCCCTTTAGGTTAAAGTCCTCGTGAAGCAATCGGAATCATGACTTGTTCACCCTGACCTCTTCCCAAGAAATACAGGGAACCTTTGTATACGGCCCACCGACTCGTGCAGAGTGAGGCTTTCATACCCAAATGATTTAAACTGGCCTAACTCCACCTCAAAAGCTAGCTCACAAGAGAAGGTTTGCAAATCTATATATATAAAACCCAAGACCTTCCTGTAGAACCGATGTGGGACGCATCATGGGGGCATGTACATTATGTCATTATCCATCATATTATATCATGAAAATGATCACTTAAATTTTTCCAACTTAGTGTGACCTTAATGTCTTTACATTTTATGAAACAGAAGTTCCATCAGTTGTGTTGGACACTTGGACTTTGATCTCTCTTAGAACAGAAAAAGGACCAACAGCCATCAAAAGAAAATTTCCATATTTATTACTTGATTTTGACGAAAACAAATTAGTATAAGCAAAAGTCAACCTAAATATACAATATTATCACCATAATATATTGAGCCACCATTGATAAAGCTTATCAATACCACTATTCACATTAAAAAATGATAGTGAGTCTATGGGCATATGAATTATATGATTTTCAAGAGGAGAAGAAAGGAGAGAGAAGGGGGGGGGGGGGGGGGGGGAGGGTGGGGGGGTTTGGTACTAATAGCAAAGGTGCAGCCAGGAAATTGAGTCAATTGGGTAAAAGAATTTTGTTTTGCATAATTCAAAGAAAAAAAAAAACATCGTACAAAATAATAAACTATTCATTAAGAGGAGAGAAAAAAATATTTAAATAAACAATAATAACCAAGTAGAAAAAAAAAAATTTGCTATAATCTTAAATTTATAATTCTCCAGGATAAGTTTTCATTTTTTGAAAGCTTTGCATGATTAATTCATTACCAATAATATCAAAGATATCTTTCTCAAAATATGTAATCAAAAAATAATATATAATTGATCCCTCATTCAATTCTACAATCATATCTTCGCAAACTTCATTGCAGAAAATGCCTTTCAATAATTGCAGTCGCAATAAGTAATATCAATGCCTATTTCACAAGTAAACCAAAGGATGGACTAGATTTTTCTTCATTAGGATTAGCTTTTGAGTGAGGTCACCAATTCCCTTAATTTACCTTATGAATTCAAGTTTGTCCACTAGTAGTTTTGCTGACACAAAAAATAAAAAGGAAAAAGAAAAAGCTAATTGGTATAGAATGAGAGGCAAAAAAAAGATATGGGAGATGGAAAAAAATGCGATTTTTTTAATATGAGAAGGAAAAGAGATGAAAGCTTAAAAAGGAAAAGTTAAAGAGAAAAAGAAAAAGACGCATCTTTTAGAGTTTAGTCGATAGGTTTTTTTTTTTTTTAGGTTTTATTAGTCATATTAAAAATTAATTTTTAAGGTGAAGAATCCAATAAATCTAAATTTGTTAAATATAATAATATTTTAAAGGTTTGAGTGGGTCAAAAAATTTATGGGCTCATATAGGTAATTTAATATACAGTATATAAAGAGAATTTTTTTTTTTGAATAAAAACTTGAGTGGGACCCCACTCACTTACACCTAAATCCGCCTTTGGGCACTATTTGAGCAACTCCTCTCACCTTTGATCAGTTCCTCAAATGAGATGAGAGTGAACGAAAATTATTACCTGTCCCCTCCAACCAAAAGCAAGAATAAAAATGGATACATATAGAATGAATTTCTTTCTTGAATATTTTAAAAGCATTTTGTCTATTCCATTAACTGAACAACATCAAAATAACAATTTACAGATTGAAGGTTATCCAGCCTGCTTATGTAAAAGCTCAGGATAGTAGCAACAAAGAACCAGTTAAAGTCAACCAGAACTAAAACAAATTTGTGTATTCGAAAAATATGGCATATTGATAGTTCCAAATATAATCATGTTAAATATAAGCCAGTATCGAATTTCCAGGAAATTCTGGCCACATGCAATGCTGAAAGTAAATAATGATTATAAGGATGATCTTGCTAATAAAAGACTGATTTTACCTGGGTGCCACTTCCATTGTCACTTCCATCCCTAACATTTAAACCAATGCTTCCATTATCATCTTCATCATTGCTTCCAGTGTTGTTGTCAGACTTTTCAATAACTTTTGATTTTACAGATTTTTGAGTCTGTGTGCCACTTTCACTCCCGCTACCGCTAGACTAAGGGAAAGATGAGAAACTGATCATTAAGCATAGAAAGAAATATGCACAAGCATGAAACCGAAAACCATAGTCAGTATCATCAAAGAAATGTAGTTCCAAATCAATATTGAAGATAAATCAATCTATATCTAAAGGGTAATCTAAGCAGTGATGCAAGCAGGTGTATTCATTTTCATATGCCTTCAGAAAACAAGAGAAGGAGAAAAGGCAGTTGTCACTACATGACGAACTAAATAGTGTTTGAGGTATGGATTTAAAATTTGAGGTGGAAGATCCAACTACTCACACTATGGCATCTTCTCCATACATGCTGCCAAAGGTTCTTAAGTTCATTCTTTCGTATAGGCTTCACTAAAAAATCAACAGCACCTTTTGACAAACACTTAAAGACTAAGCCCATGGAGTCATGAGACGACATCACTGCACATAGATCTCATCAGCAAATATGGTTAAAAGTATCTGTTCAAGAAGACTTCAAAAATAAACAGTAAACAATCATGCTTTAGTGCCAAAACAAATAAAATGAATGAATAATTAAACTTACTGATAACAGGAACATTCTTGCGAGTTTTGTGGCTTATAATCTTGCATAAAAGACCAATGCCAGACAACTGAGGCATAACTACCTCAGTTAAGACCAGGTCAACGTGATTTGTCAAATCTTCTAGTATCTTCCATGCTTGCAATCCATTTGCTGCTTCAATAACTGACAAGATAACAAAAATAATAAGAACAGCAACAACAGTAGCACTATCGTATGGAAAGACAAATTAAAAACCCAGAAGACATTATACATACATTTAGTAGGCAGACGTTAACATTCTTGGTAGATGGTGTCTGGAATAAATTGGTATTGATGAAAGTCTTAGTCATATGCCCAGTAAATCTTTAGTTGTGTTTATCAGCAAGTTGATCAGTACTTTTTTATATGTAGTTAGCAAATGACTATTACTGACTATAGCTCCATGAGTTGAAGCCTCCAAGAATCTAGGGTTAGTATAGATATATTGAGGAAAAAATAGCTGCATAGGATAACTTTGATAATAAGAAACTTATTCTTGATTGTTTTGGCTTCTTCCTTTCGCTTCCTCTCATTTCCCCCATTTTTCTTCCTGATTCCTTTCTCTCATCACATCTCTCTACAACTAATAAACTAAAGATTCAAGCTAGAGTGACCCTTGATCTCAGATGAGAGCAGTTCCTACACTTAGACAAAATAACATGATAAAAAATTTGCAAAAATGGTAATTATTTCCACATGAAGACCTTGCATATCCACCAATGCAAAACTCAATAATTGCTACAAGTACTGTTGCAGAAGTGATGCAGTAAAATTTTGCTAACAAATTCTTAGGTTAGGCCCAATGTTGATGCAGGCCTCATAGTCCAGTATCCTTGTGATTTTCAAACGCTATCCATGACTTGCAAATTGAAAGGTTGATGCGTATGCTAATCTGGAGCAAAAAGTTTTAATTTGCACATCAAGATGCACTTTGTTAGAAGGAAGCTTTTCATTAAATAAAGCTTTCCTAAAAGCACCTTAGCTGTGTTCTAGAATCTAGCCACTTATCAAACTAACAAAGTTCCTTCACAAGATTACATAAACTTGGAACATTAGGAAAAGGTTACTGACATAGCTTCCTTTCCAAAATTCTTCTGCAGGATATTGCTATCCATGCAGTACTGGAGCCCTTCATATAAATCAGACTAATAAAGTTCCTCAACACAAACTTAAACTCACATGAAGGGCAGAATGCCAATAAGTATCTTATATTGGTTGTAGATTCTTGTCATTTATTTGCATAAAAAGGTCTCTTAACATGCATTTGAAAATTTTGAAAATTTCAGTTATTTAACATTCCTTCCAATATTGTCTGAAATATGCAGCACTTGCTGCAGGCACAAAGGTTAAATCAGAACTCTGTACCCTTAATTCAGTTTTCATGACAATTTTACTATTGTAATAAACCATAAAGCATTCATTGTCACAGAGACCACTACACAAACCTTCATAACTGCAGTTGCGAAGTAGGGCAGTAACAACATGGCGTGTAGAATCATCATTTTCAACCAGCAGAACCTTGAGGGATCTCAGATGGAGAAACCTCTCCCAACAAACTGTTCCGCCTTGAGACTGCTGTTGCTGTGCTATTTGCAATGCAGCTGCAGGTGCCTGAGGAGCCCCTCCATGCCCATGTTTTATGCTTTCAGCAATGCCATTGACTTTCAAACCAGGATGTTCGGGTAAATTTTGCTCCTCGCTCATAACTCCACCCTTAACTCTCTTGTTCTCACTGTGCAGCCGATGATTTAGTTACCTCAAATCTTTGTCCCCATCACCATCAATACTCATCTAGACATTCCCAGTCAATCAGATTCAAAAAGCCTGATTACAATAATAATAATAATAATAATAATAATAAAGAAGGTACAACAGCTGAACAGTGAAAAAGCCTATTCAATCCACAAAACAAAAGGCACATAGCGTCCTCTTAAAGAATACAACCTCTATAATTCCAGACAGTTCAGCTCAACCTGAAACAGAGGAGCAAATCACCAGGCAGGCAGTGACACAGAGCAGATTCATAACCAAACGAACACCACCACCTCAGATATGACAAATTGTGTTCAATCCTCCAGAAGTGTTCTGATTTTACCCTGAAAGAACAGAGCATCATATCAGGTTATTTAAGATGTATATCAACCTAAACAGAGAAATTGACACCAAAAAAGAAAATAGGACCCCAAATTTCATTCTTAATCTTATCACAGCAACCCATAAATATCAACCGAGACAGAGTAGATTGTAGTTGACTAGCCTCCATATACTAGCCTCCATATACTATAATTGTACAAAATACTGCAACAAACTATAATCTCAAGCAAATAGATAATCAACAAAGCTTCTACCATATCATCAACTTAATGCAATACCCGTTTCTTCAAGCATCAAAATTTGCGTAAAATAAACAACTAAAATGAATTCCTCACAAGATTTAAAAATTGATAAAAAAAAAAAACCTCTAAAACTTGCACAGATGAGAGTGAAGATTAATCTCAAAAGCCTCAAAAGCCTCATTAACCACCATTATCAAGCTCGATTAAGCAACAAATCATTAGAGAATTTAACATTGCAGAAAAGGAAAATAAGCTAATTCCAAGATCATTGGAAAAAAATTAAAAATTAAATTTATAATTTATGAAACAGTAAAAAAAAATTGAGCTTGACTGGTGCAAGAAACGAGTAGACCAGATCAAAAAGGATAAATCGGCGACCTACTCTTTAGGAGGAAGAGCAGAAGGGAAGAGGGATTAGATGAGGGCGACAAGGTTGTTGACGTGGAGGAAATGGAGGTGTGGAACGTTCGAGAAGTGCCACGTAGGATCGGATATTTACGCGTGGCGAAGGCTGTAAGGGGGCCTTCGACTTGCAGAGCTGGACAAAATCTAAAGCTGGGAGCACGAGGTTTGCATAGCACCTCTACAAATCTTCGTTGATCTGATCCCGGACACGCACGAGGTTTTGGTCGTTTTCACGGACGTTAAACGTCCAGCGCATTTATACTTTCTAAATTGGCTTACAATAATTTCTTCGAAAAGAAAAATGGCTTATAATTGAAGGGCGTTTATGACGGTGTTAAGACTAGTGAAATGACTATATTAGACACTTCTAATCCAAATGACGTAACCGTTCCCAGCATGATTTGAAGACAACGGTGCGTTTCGAATTTAAATTTAAGTTAATATTTTATAATTTTTTTCTCACTTTTTAAAATAGATTAAAATTAAATTAATTTAATATAAGTTATTTTTAAAATGGTAAATTAACTTCAATCAAATTAAAATAAAAAATTAAAATTAAGGACTTTATAATATGCTCTGAAATTTTTAATTTTAATAATAATACCAATAAGTTTAAAATATTAATTATCATTGAAAAAGGTTATTTAATTATTTATAAAACTAGAATTAAAATATATTAAAATTTTAAATTAATTTTTAATATATTTTAACTAATATATTTAATTAAAATAGATTCAAAATTAGTGCAACAATCCAAATCACAAACCGGAAGGATGTGTGATGAGCTTTCCCGGCCTCGAATAAATATTTGAATCTTGGAATCTATTTTACGGCTTGTATCACTCGCTTTGCTTTGCTTTCTTGAAATGCTGCTGGATTATTCTCAACTTTTTTCAAGCCTCCGCTATTTTTATTTTCTACCATCTTTCTGATATGGTATGGATAATATCTGATTTGAATAGGGGGCAATTTGGATCTTTAAACCAAATTAAAGTATAGTATATAGTGTTTGATTAAGATATGTTATCTTCGGGCAATCAGAATCTTTAGCCCGAATCAAAGTAAAGTGTAAGATATTCAGTTAAGACATATTATATTTAGGTAAATAGTAGGATATTCGAATAAAGTATGATATGCTCAGTGCTCAGATAGAGTATAAGGAGTTCGGACATTAGTATAATATGTTCGGAGGAAAAGTCAGATATTCGAATGAAATGTAATATGCTTCAATAAGAAAATGTTGATTGAAGATCAGATGCATGAGAGTAGGATTCGCTAAAGTCCAGTTGAAAATATTGCCATCTTAGTAACGCACTGCAATAATAAGCGAAAAAGATTATTATATAAAAGTTCACAACTCCCCAATAGGGTGAAAAAAGCATCATGCTCAAACTTATAAATATGAAACAACACTTTACAAAGGTAAGAAATTCTATCTTTTTTATTTTAGATTGATATTTTATTCTCGTTGGTATTTAATGATTTGAGTATCGAAATAGTTTAACTCTAGTCAATTTTATTTTTTTTATTATTTATAGACAGCACTCTGATTAGTTTTTCATCCGAAAACTTTAAACAACATCACTTTCTATGATTAATGTACTTGCAGCTCCCTAATATTTTTAATTTGTGGAATGAAATCCCTTCTCATATCCTAGAAGACATGACTACTTGAATACAAATGGCGAAAATCATCAATTAGAATGTAATGCACATTAACACGATAAAGGAAGAACAACCTGATCATGATATTGGTTTTATGTAAACAAACATGAATTATCTCAAAAAATGCTTTTAATTTCATTATTATTAGTTTGTCAAACTCTCCTATTAGTCTTATTGACTTAAATATCGTAATGGATAATATTTTAAGTTTTTTTTTTTCAAAATAATTGAGTTCATCGTAAAAAGATAAATTATTATAAATAATAAAAATAATTAAAAATAATAAACACATTGAAAAATTAGAAATATAAATTATGCATCTAAGTACATATTCCATGAAAGAAACGGTTTGTAATTAAGGACTATAAATTAATTTAATATATTTATTATTAAAATTATTAAAAAAATTTAAAAAAATAATATTCAATTATATACATTCATAATTAAAAATAAATTAAGTTATTTATATAATCTTATTAAAATTATATAATATATTTAAAAAATATAAACTTAAAATTAATTCAGTCCGAGACAGCTTCAAATTTTTTTAATAATAATTTTTTAAATTTCAGTATGATTTTTTTAATTCCATTTAAAATTAGGAACCATTCACAAAATTACGGCACTCTTGCAATCCACGTCTGCCACGTGTAACTCCCGCCTTCCACAAGAAAAACCAACGGTCACAAAGCACAGCCCACCTCGCCATAGCCAACCGCCAAAATGCTGCTTTGCCTCCTTGTAACCAATCAAGCCAGCCATGGCGATTTGTCAGTCCACTGCTTTCTCGCGGAAAATGCCCCAACCCAGCTTCATCACCAAGAGTATTTCTGCGCCTCTATTTCTCGCTGCATCAACGGGCCACCGCCACAGAGCAATTAAATTCCTTCCCAAGCGTCAAAGCCACACCATCGTCCGCTCTGCAGTCTCGAGATCTAGCGGCAAGTTTTCTTACTATCACTTGAATTAGGAAATTATTTTGTTAACCTCATCGCTGATAACTGAACTTGATTTTATATTTAAATGTTTGAGATGTGAATAGGAATTGAATCTTCGGGTTTGGTGAGTGAGGACACTACGAATTTATTGGACACAGTGAAGGTGTTCAATTTGGAAGGAAATGGAATCCCAATTTCCGATTTATGGAAAGATAGGAAAGCTGTTGTTGCGTTTGCACGTCATTTTGGGTAATAATAATCAAAATTTAAATCGAATTGGGTACTCACTTATTTCAGGCAAATCGATCTTATTTCTTCATTTGGTTTTCAGATGTGTCCTTTGTAGGAAACGCGCTGATTATCTTGCTGCCAAGAAGGTAATTACATGCAAGGAATTGTTTGTTATCTTCTCTTTGGGAGGTTAAAGGAGCAAATTTTTTACTTTTTTTTTAGAACCCAAAATCAAAATTTACATATCTTGGGTTTGGATCTTTCCAAGCTGTGGTCTATAACTCTATATGTGCTTGATTAGGAATCATTGATCTATGGAAACTGTTGGGCGAACCTGAGGTTGATGAGAATATGTTTCATTGTCTATCCTTAACTAGTTGCACTAACATGAAAAATTAGAGAGATTTAGGGGTCATTATACGCACGCCTTCATGACATTTCTCTGATATGTTGATAGGACATAATGGATGCATCTGGAGTGGCACTTGTTTTGATTGGACCTGGCAGCGTTGATCAGGTATGTCTCGGTAAGGCAGATTGATTACCTTTTTTTGCATAATTGTTTGAGTCTGTGCATGTATGTTATCATTGTGTGCTTATACTTGTGTTGGGTTTCCTTATTGTGTTTCTTATGCCATCCCTAGGGTAAGGATGATATAGAGTTTGGTTGCATTTAATGAAACTTTGTTCAATTTTTTTTAAAGGGCATTGTTAACCAAAGCAATTTAGTGTGGTATTGATAGTGAACTACACACTTGCTTTACTTATTATTCTGTATCTTATGATTGCTTCCATAATGTTTTTCCATCGAAATTTTATAGCATACCATAGATTGGGCGGATGTGTTTGATAACCATCTTCAGAAACTTGATGCAGGCAAAAACATTCTTTGAGCAAACTAAATTCAAAGGAGGTATGTTGATTGTTTACTGTAGAAATTGGATTGCCTTATAGCACTTTCTAGTAGTTTACATTTAGATTGATAATGAACTATGTAAATTGCAAAAGGGATTTTTCCTTGAGCAAATAAGGAGGTTGGCTTTCTTCTTATTGTAATTTATTGACAAAATATTATACTTTTTCCCTTTTCTCCAGAAGTTTATGCAGATCCTAACCACTCATCATATGAGGCGCTAAAATTTGTTTCCGGGGTTTTGACCACATTTACTCCTAAAGTATGTAAGAGACGTTACATTTTGTATGCATTCATGTAGTGGTGTTCTTTCATTCTTAAGAATATTGTAATGAAAATAACTCCAGCAAAATTGAAGAACACAAAATTTAAATTAGTTTGGCAAAAGTCTATTTCACATACAATTCACTATCAAGGTAAATAATACCACTATTTGAATCTCTCACTCACAAATCCTTAACCTAAATACAGCCAAAAATGTTTACCCATCATGCAAAAACTACTCACACTACAATAACTAACTAGCTGCAACTCTCCACACAACTTTTTTATTTTTTGGCATCATGCTTGGCTAATGTTACTCTCAATTTGGCACTCATATTACAAACAGCACAAGCCTCACAACACTTTGCGGCACACCTAAACTAAAGGAGAAGATCTTCTTTTATAAGCTTCATTCACAAAAACCAAGTGCAATTAGAATTGGACAATCCTTCCAAATTCTATTTGGTCAACACCAAAATTTACTGGCCTCTTACCCTTTTTTTCCTCTTTTATTTTAATCTTTTCCTCTTGCTATTCTAAATTACTTCTTATTCCAAATTCTGTATGGACTTGGACACAACATAGTAGTTGAGATGTATGCCAATTTTTAGGATGTTGTAATTTCAATGGAGCTTTCCTTTCAGTCAATTGTGAAACGTGTAGGCAGGTCTTAAGATAATACAGTCGTACATGGAAGGTTATCGACAAGACTGGAAACTTTCATCTGAAAAGGACACTGTGTCCAGAGGTGGCTGGTATGTGAATCGTCTTATTATTACAATCCTTATTGAGAGATTCATAAGAAGTCATCTTGTGAAATTGGGTTTTGTTTTGATCATGAGATCGTACAGTTGCCCTGTGGGAAATTGTTATCATGCATGTTGTGTTCTAAATAAGAACTTTTGCAGAGCTTCTGCGTATGTAAAGTTGTTTTTAACAAAAATGAATTTGATTGTTTCTCAGGCAGCAAGGTGGAATCATAGTTGCCGGTCCTGGTAAAACAAATATCTCATACATCCATAAGGTTAGTGCCGTTCCCTTCTGATCTCACCCATTCTGATTTTTAAACAAGAACTGTGGACAGCTTGATGTGCTGTAATCATGTCATACTAAAAGCATAACTCACACATTCATTAATAATAAATCATTTACAGATGGTTGTGTACCTGCATATGGTAAAAGTAGAAATGACTACTTGGTAGACATTTGAAACCCATGGCAATTTCCCTCAAGGAGTTTGATCTACTCCGTTTTTTCTTCCAGAAGATGAAAAATGTGTTTACGCTTCTCACAAACCCAATCAAATTTAAAGTTTATTCCAGATAATTGCAAATAATTGATTTTTTTTTTTTTTTTTGCCATTGTTCTATTATAATTTAAGTTTTTTTGTTTTGATCAGGATAAAGAAGCAGGAGATGATCCAGATATTGAAGACATATTGAAAGCTTGTTGCTCGTGAAGGAAATGGCACATTCTTTGAGTGGCGGCTTTAGGATTTAGGATCAATGATCCAGTTATACCTAGTTGCTTCTTGCTCATCGAGGTCTGAGAATTGAGCTATAAAGTCAATGTCCATGATTTTTTATCAATGTGAAATAATTTAGCCACATCATTGGTTTTTTTATAAGGTTGAGTTTATAATAGCTGCAATTAGGGGTGAAATTTATAATAGGGACACTTAGGAGTGAGAGTGGCTATTGGGTCGGATTTGGTTCAAGGTTCAATCAAATCCAAGGTTCAATTGAATTAAAACTAGATTGAAGGGTTTCAGTTGGTTTTGGTTTGGTCCAATTTTGATCAAATTTAATTATTGAAATTTTCCATAAGGAAAAAAAATCTGGTTTGGCCCGGATTTTGACCAGCCAATTCGAATTTTGTCCGGGATTTTGGTCAATTAAGCAATGACTAAATTTAGTCTAATCTTAATTTTGAATTGGATTGGTCCGATTTCAATTTCAAACCAGATCATGGTTGGGTCTAGCTGCGCCCTTTATAATATAGTAACAACGTTTATTAATGGGTATAAGGTTCAGAATCAAAATTTCTAATGTGGTGAAATATCATTGGTTGTATTGTTTGTTTTTGTAGAGGAAAGGTTGCATTCTTTTTTATTGTTAAATAAATTAAAATAGCTAATAAATGTATATCTTAAAGGTTAAAAGTAAAAAAAAAAAAAATCGAAGAATTTTGCTAGGTGAGAAAAAAAAAATTAAAGGTTGCTGTCAAAGAAAATTAAAATTTAAAATTTTCATATATTTTTATTTTTTTAATATTTATTTATTTACTTTTCATTTTTGTAATCACATGGAGCCTTTATTCAAAGGCCAAATCAGCAATCCAAGGTGGAGCATAAAATGCTGTCGTTTTGAATGTCCGAGCACGAAGTCCCAATTGCTTGGGTCTGACAAGCCCTAGCATAAAGGATCAGGAACTGTCCCATTTCCCGCCTCTTCCCAACTCCCAGAAATGGCCGACACCACCAAGGCCAAGAAACGCCGCCGAGCCGATCCGGAATCCTCCTCCTCCGACCAACTCCAACTTCCTTTCAAGAACCGCCTGAAGCCCGATTCAGTAATCCTTGAATCCCTACACTCCCTCTTAAAGTCCACTTCCTCCTCCTCCTCCACTTCCTCCAAGCCCTTAACCCTCTCTGACCTCTCCCTCTCCTCCGCGTGCCGCGAGGTTACCGACCTCTCTCTGCTCTCCGTCCAATCCGCCATCGAATCCTTAATCCTCTCCCTTACCCACTCCATCCTCTCCGGCCGGGGCTTCTCCTTTAACGTCCCTTCACGCGCCGCAACGAACCAGCTGTATGTCCCGGAGCTCGACCGCATCGTTTTGAAAGACAAGAATACCCTCCGTCCCTTTGCCAACAACTCCTCCGTACGAAAATCCACCATCACCGCCAAAATTCTCTCTCTAATTCACCAACTTTGCCTTAGAAGCATCCACGTCACAAAGCGAGACCTCTTCTACACCGACGTCAAGCTCTTCCAAGACCAGACCCAATCCGATGCCGTTCTTGATGACGTTTCGTGTATGCTGGGCTGCACCAGATCTTCTCTCAACGTGATCGCAGCGGAGAAAGGGGTGGTGGTTGGGAGGTTGATTTTTAGCGACAATGGGGATATGATTGATTGTACTAAAATGGGTATGGGAGGGAAAGCGATTCCCCCCAATATTGATAGGGTCGGAGATATGCAAAGTGATGCATTGTTCATACTACTGGTGGAGAAGGATGCAGCTTATATTAGGCTGGCGGAGGATAGATTCTATAATCGTTTTCCCTGTATTATTGTGACAGCCAAGGGACAACCAGATGTAGCAACAAGATTGTTCTTGAGGAAGATGAAGATGGAACTGAAATTGCCGGTTCTTGCATTGGTGGATAGTGATCCTTATGGGTTGAAGATTTTGTCAGTGTATGGATGTGGTTCCAAGAATATGTCATATGATAGTGCAAATTTGACTACTCCTGATATCAAGTGGCTGGGGATTAGGCCGAGTGATCTCGATAAATATAAGATACCGGAGCAATGCAGGTTGCCGATGACTGAGCAGGATATTAAGACCGGCAAGGATCTGTTGGAGGAGGATTTTGTGAAGAAGAATCCAGGATGGGTTGAGGAGTTGAGCTTGATGGTGAAGACAAAGCAGAAGGCTGAGATTCAGGCTTTGAGTTCCTTTGGGTTTCAGTACTTGTCTGAAGTTTATTTGCCACTGAAGCTGCAGCAGCAGGATTGGCTTTGAAAGAGCATTGGAAGCTTGAGCTTGTGCGCATTCTGTAATGTATTTCTCGTTTGCAACTGTTACAGGGACTGGGAAATCGTTTAGTGATTCTGTAATGTATTTCTTGTTTGCTACTGTTACAAGGACTAGGAAATCGTTTAGTGATTCCTCCAAGTTTAATGTACTTTTTCATCATTTCGTGAATGATAAACAATATTTAAATTTTTGACCAGCATATCTAATTCCTAAAATTTTTCACCATGTTTACTACTTCATTGATCCTGTACATGGAAGTTTTGAGGGTTTTATTTTTCACTTGAATACCAAAATTACTTGTGAATTTTAAAGTGATCATCTTTTTGTTATTGATACTTGTGCATTGGTGTGCTGGAGAAAATGAACATTCATGACATGGTAACATATATGAGAAAGTGCTCTTTTCTATTCCATAATTTGTTAAGTGCATTTGATCTTGTATCATAGCATTGTGTTTTGCTGCAAAGAAGAGTGCATATACTGTCATATACAAATTTGGCATTTGTAAAACGATTATCACCTTCTAGTAGTACCTGGTCGTCTCTATAGCCAACAATGCGTTGAAGAACTATAGGACATGAGGGAAGAGATACCATCTTCCTATCCCTTCCAAAAATTTTTGGCCTATTTGGATCTGAATCAAAAAGGCTTTCAAAATCTGTCTCTTGTTCAACCCTAAAGATAATGCCTAGAACACTACTCTGAAACTATCAACCTGTCATCTTTTACTCCATGTCCTGAAATGGGGAATCAGAAATGATTCCATACATCAATTAATATGCAATATAGTGCCAAAAATACCACCCTCTGCCTATCCTTACATGTTTAAAGATTCAGTCAAAATATATGCATCCATAGGCAATCGGAGAAAAAGAGCAAAGATTGTCAAATTCTGTTAGTTAAGTTTGATGATTACTGCTATAGCATGGTATAGTTTTCCCGTAATACATTACTCTGTTAAAAACATGTTAAATTGCTTACAGTATAGTTTTCTGAAACTCTTCCACCTAAACCACTAATCAGCATAACAAATATCTAGACCATGAACTACCAGTCTCATTTTATTAGTATAAATGAGAATGCTCCTTGCTTGGTTTAATCACAAACGATAATAGAAACAAGGGCATGATGATGGCATGTTCGTTTTATTAGGAATCATGACCAGTTTTTTGATTAATGGATAGGAGGAATACAGGAATTGCAGCAATTTTACATGACAAATGCTACAAAAACTTCATTGTATGTGCTAGCATACCCTGGTTTTCTTGTATCCTGGAATACAGCCAGGCATTGTTGCACTTCTTTTAGAGAACCATACCTGGTGAGCTTTTAGCAATGTATGATACGTCACCTGAAGAAGGTAAAAGACCATTGGTGATTTATTCAAGCTAAATTGAATTTGCAGTAGCTTAAATACGAATGCAGCAGTATGCAAAGTGAAACTCCCATATTTTTTCCACATTGCTGTCGAATGATTTCCACTAAACAACTTAGGAAAGCTTTCATCTTCAGCCATCTCGAAAACAAAGAAAAGGAGTTGTTCATGAAATGGTATTATCAAGAAGGAAAAGAAACTTAAGCCACAGCTCACTCAAATCTAAAGAATGGTATCATACAGCCTAGTTAAGGAGTCTTGTAAATACAAGCATTATTCTTAAAGGCACTTACCTTCTAGTTACTTCCAAAAAATACAACTCTAAGCATAGGGCCTTGATCACAATAGCCAGTACTTAACTATATTATTATTATTATTATTATTGGGCTCCTCTTCTCCTTTCTGATAACTGAGATATGATTATTGGCTTTGGATCCTTTTTCAACCAGCAGTGATGATGATATCAAGATGATACTCAAAAAATATGAAGACAACGAAAATTATGCACAAAAATAAAATTTGAATTCAAGATTTTATAATTTTGAAAATAATTTATCATTAAACTAAATTAAATTTGAAAAATTAGTATTCAAGTAGACATAAGCTAGGGCATCCGCAAACCTAATTTGGTTTACATTTTTAGCTAGATCTGAGTTACAGATGGCCACATATTAGTTTGGGTTAGAAATAGGTTCAGTCAAAATCAGGAGTAATAGTCGGACATTTTATAGGATTGAACCAATCCAAAATTAAATGGGGACCAATTTTCTTTTATATATATATGTATTTGTAAATTTGATTTGAATTACAACCAATGGTTCAATATAATCAAAACAATTGCTAAAATTATGACTCAAAATTTTAATGAGATTTAGAGAGACTTTTTTCTAATTTGAATAAGAGAAACATTACTATATCGAGTAGAACTCTTATTTATTCCTAAACTTAATGGAACTCTAATTAGATTAAGATGGAGCAAATTAATACTATAAATAGGAGAATGATAAAAATGTTATTTAATTGATTTAGCTCTACCAATTGATGATGAGCTTCTGCCCATTGCAGTATCATGGAGGGAGATTTCGGTACAAGGTAGAGAAATGATATAGAATTTAAGATAATAAATTCTTGTCAATTGGGTTGAAGACACTTTAACAGTTATTATAGTAAATATATTGGGTTATGTCTAGAGAATACTGAGGAAACTAATTAATATATTTATTATATGCAGTTACATAGTGAAAAATTCTCTTAAGTATAATTGAGTTTATGAGTCATATAATTTTAAGTTTATAATTGATAATTTATTATTATTAATAGTAAAAGATGATATAACTATAAATATAAATTTATATGAAAAATATAAATCACGTAAATATTAATATTTTGATGCTTCCACGCGCAACGATAACAATGAACTTAAAAAATATATATATTTCAAACATTGAATTGTGTCAATTTAAATCAAATCAAAATTGCTTTCGAATGGCCTTAAAATAGTGAGAGACCAACCACTTGATCGATTCAAGTCTTTCAAAACCATAAATATTATATATTTAATAATTTTTATATTAAAAAATAATTATATATATATATATATATTTTATGACCGCGAAAGGGTTTGTACTGGGACAAAGCCTTTTAAGTAGTGTGTTTGGGCCTCGGGTCTAGGACAGGATGGACCAAGATGGGACAATCTTGTTTTAAAGGAGAACAGATAGGCCAGTTTAACCTGATTGACGCACCTTCTCGAAGCTCCCTATTACAAAAACTAAAATCCTCCGGCGTCGCGGCGTCACCGTCCTATCAAGGAACGCCACCATCGAAGCCCCTAGCCACCGTCGGAGTAGCGGTTTTGTGAGTGTGTTTGGTGTTGTTAGTTGGATGCAGATAAGAGATGCCACCAAAGCAACAGTCAAAAGCCGATATAGCGAAGAAGCAGAAGATCGTCGAAGACAAGACCTTCGGGCTCAAGAACAAAAACAAGAGCAAGAATGTACAGAAATATGTACAGAGTCTCAAGCAATCTGTACAGCCCAAACCCGACGCTACTAAGGTCGCAGCTAAGGTACTATTTCTCCTTAGTTACTCTTTTTTTTTTTTTTTTAAACTCTCTAATCGAATCTAAGCTGTTCTATTCAATTGATCTCTAATTTGCTTCTGCTTCTATAGAAAAGGCAAATTTATTTATTTATTTTTTAATTTTAAGATGTTAGAAGTTTGTTGAGCTGTTGAATTTTGTTTAGGAGTTTTATTTATTTATTTATTTATTTATTTCTTTATTCAATTAACAGAAGAAGAAAGAGGAAGACAAGGCCAAAGAGAAGGAGCTGAACGATTTGTTCAAGGTTGCTGTTAGCCAGCCCAAAGTTCCTATTGGTAATTCTCTATCCATGAAATAGAATGGATAACGCAGAGTTGTGAACTTTTGTTATTTGCATATTGTGGTTGAATGTTCCCTGTACTAATAGCCCATGTGATCAGGTGTTGATCCCAAGTCTATATTGTGCGAGTTCTATAAAGTGGGGCAGTGTGCTAAAGGTTTCAAATGCAAATTCTCCCACGATTTGAATGTTCAGAGAAAAGGAGAAAAGATTGATATTTATAGTGATAAGCGTGACCAAGGTTATTGCATAAGAAATTTAGTTATTATTATTATTATTATTATTATTATTATTATTGATGATGATGATGATTTGTGAGTTTCCATCTAGTTATGTTTCATTTTATTCTAATTTTGTATAAGCTGTTTTCTCTTAAGAAACGATGGAGGATTGGGATCAAGAGACCTTGGAAAAGGTTGTGGAGTCAAAGAAAACGGAGTATAATCAGAACAAACCTACTGAAATTGTAAGTTTTCTCCTTTAAAAATTGGAATTTGTTTCATGAAGAACTGATACTAGAATGAGGGTGGCAATAGGAGATAGACTGGGAAAAATAAAGTGGAAATATAGACCTGCACACGTGTGGGTGTATGCTAACTTGGAAAGATGATATGTCCATGCAATTTCAAGCATAGTTTTAAATCACGGTCGCGGCCGTGTTTGCAGTCACGGTCGCGAGTAACGGAATGGGCCACGATCGCGAGTAACGGAAATGGGTTTGTAATGGCCGAAACGTAATGGTAGCGGCCCATTGTTACGCAATTTTTTTTTTTTTAAATTTGCAAAGTTCATGAAATGAATAAATATTCAAAGATATAATTAAAACTAAGATATACAACTAAATAATAAGTACAAATATATTAAATAAAAACATTAAATCCATTATTCTTATATATCATTAGTATTAATCAATTTAAAACCAAAATAACTAAGAAGATAGTAAACAACTAACCTTATTACAACCAAAATGAGTGTCTAGGAGATCCTTGATTATCTTGATTTTGACCGTTACCTTAGTTGGAATTCTTAGTTGGAAAAGTAAAGGCCGTTATGAGCATTAGTTAACGGTTGATAACGGCCATTACTTTTAAATAACGGCCATAATGGCCTTTACAATTACAAATTCAAAAATCCGTTAAATAACGGTGGTAACGGTAACGGTAAGCCAAAAAGCCTTTAAATAATGACCATTATGTAACGTAATGTAACAGCCTTTTTTAAAACCATGATTTCAAGTCTACTGGACATATAGAGAGAGTGCTTTGAGAGTTCTTATCAATTTAGTAATTGGGGAAAAAAAAACTCCCAAGAAGGTGTTTTAAGAATAAGTGTGAAAATATTACTGAAGAGATAAAAATATTGAGAGAAAGGATAGTGGATTTTAAAGGGAAAGAGAGATTCTTTTCAATTTTTTTTTCTAAATCCCTTCATGCTGAAAAAGAAACAATGTCAAGGAAGGTAAGATGAAAAAGGATTTGTATGGTATTTGGAAAAGATGAGATTTTCAAAGTCTGATCTCTTTAAGTTTGGTATATATGAAAAACTGAACTCATGACATGGACATATTCAGGCAATTGCTTTCATGCTTAAACTCAAAGACAAACCAGATAAAAACAAATATGCAAAAGGTTATCATTTTAGCCTTGAGAAGAAGCGTAGTTTGTAGCCATAATTTGCGCTGATATGATGAGATAGAATTTTTCTTGTCTAAATGAAGTTCTAATTTGTGGTTCTATTTGCGTGACTTTTGATGTGTGTGAATATATATACAGGTTTGCAAATACTTTCTGGAAGCTGTGGAGAAGAAACAATACGGCTGGTTTTGGGTCTGCCCAAATGGTGGTAAAGATTGTCATTATCGGCATGCTCTTCCTCCAGGATATGTATTAAAATCTCAGATGAAGGCTCTGTTAGAGGAAGAGAGTGAAAAGATGCCTATTGAGGAGGAGATTGAAAATGAGGTGACAACATATTTACTCAAGTTGTCAATACCATGCATTTAGTAACAGGATCATTCTCTTTTATTGGATTGCAGATTATGTGTCATTCTTTTTCTATGATCATTACTTTTATAATCGAATCGTATTTAACTAAATAATTGTTGTTGGTTTTAGCGTGCCAAAGTAACGACTTCAACCCCTATGACTCCTGAGTTATTCATGAAATGGAAGCAAAAGAAGATAGAAGAGAGAGATGCTGGTTTGGCTGCACAGAGGGCAGAGAGAGCTAAGAATGATCGTATGAGGTATATTATCCTCCCCTCCCCTTCCCTGCTCCTTATGGGCTTACACACTCATTTGGGCACACAAATGCTCTCCCCCTTCCCCTCTCCTTAACTCGCACAGAAAAAGTGTGGGAGACAGATGTGAGCATTTATACCTCTAGATATTATTTTCTAATAAACTTGTTCTTTTGTTTCCATCCCAGTGGCCGTGAGCTATTTTTATCAGATGCTAGTATTTTTGTGGATGATGCTGAGGCATACGAGGAATATCAAAGAGAGGAACGACCTGATGCTCCTGAAGAAAAGGTAAATTATCCACTTATGTGATTTTCAAACAAACAAGCTCATATAAATAGAAGTAATTAAAAAAAGATTGTTGCCTTTGCATGTCATCTAGATGAGGTTAACGCACAAAAACTGTTGTAATATATGGAGATCATTAATATTATAACAATCTATTACACATCAAAGGAGAAGGGTCAGGAAGTTGAATAGGGAGACTGAAATGAATTGTATGAGTAAATAGATGTTAGTGAATTGGAGGGAAAATAAGCAGTTAGCTAGCTGGGGAATTGGAAGGAAGATCTAGATAGGAAGTTATTCAGTGTAACTACTTAGCTAGTAGCTGAGAAGTAGTTATGACGTGTTACCGGCAGTTACTGAGTAACAGTACTGCCATATAGAGCACATAGCTACTCTTGTAAAGATTACCTATCATCTTTCAAGAAATAATAATTCTCTCTTATCCTTTTCTTCTAAATTCTCTACTCTATCTGTTCTATCTTTATTCTTTCTATTCTTCTCTATTTCTCTTATATTCTCTTTGTTAGGGTTCCTAAACCCTAGCACAATTGTAGCTGATTCTTTAGAAATATATTATTATAGCACATACTTAATATATTTGTTACAGTTGTAGGCAAGACTATTTCCAGGTTATGATGCTTTCATTAAAACAAATAGTTTTTAGTAAATATCACTTTATGAGGCTTGGATGGAAATCAGATTGGTTCAATTATTGTTGCGAATGAAATTTCAGACTTGATATTAACTCTGTTGGATGGAGAAGGGATTATCTCAATCAATAAATGCTATTCTTTGATACTCATTATTTCCATGAATCAAAATTTCATCCTTGGTTATAATTTGAACTAGGACATAGAATATAGGCCATAATTGTCAAATAATTCACAAAAATTTTAAATTTTGTGAAGTACATGCATGTTGTAGTCATTAACCCTTTTATGGATCTGCTGATGAAGGCTGTTAACTTTATTAGCTGGCCCTGTCTGACCTTCTCTGTGATAATTGTTCAATTTCAGAATATCCCATCCCACTCTCCTATAGAAATATGATAGACAGCCTAGCCTCCCTCCTCCCCCACCCAATGCACAGCAAAACACACAAGCCAGGAGAGAGAGACAGGACAAGGTTGCAGGAGGAAAAACAATCTGTCTTCTGCCTGCTTGTTTATACTTAATGATAGCTTTGCTAATTTAGTACTTGTACTTGGTTTGATGAGCTGACGAAGATTGTCAAGCATTTGTATAGGCTTAACTTATGGAATGTTGATGCTTATGATGTATTTGAAGTCCTTTAGTTGTGTCTTTTTTTTTTGGTTATTATAATCCATAAAACTGATAATAGATCTTTACCTATTCAAAGAGCTAATGAAATTTCTTTTCAACTGACTTGTCATCTGGTTTTGCTGCTATACAGGCCAATGTTAAATCTTCCACTGATGGACCAAGTACCTCAGCAACATCCGTGGGCAATGTTGAAGAAGAAGAAGAAGATGATGATGATGATGATGAACTGGACATGGATGAGTTAAATGAGCTGGAAGCAAGCCTGGCAAAAACATCAATCCAAATTCAGGAGCCTGGCTGTGTCAATTAATTTTGAGATGCAGAGTATGCGGTCTACATGCCTTTTAAAGTGTCGACTTCGTGATCCTGCTGGAGGAGGATGTCCTTGACCTGTAACCAATTGACAAGCTGTTGATGTGTTTTTGCGAGATTTTTCAGAAGTCGTGAGCCTTTCCTGTTTTTGGCAATACCTGTTTACATGATACCTTCTATTTATGATATTAAATGGGTTTCGAGTTTTATGCATGTTTGCACCGTATGGCTTTTGCAAATTGTATCTAGTTTTGACGCTAGTTTCCCCCCTATTGAATAATATTTAGGCAGAGGATCATAAACGTGATAGTAGGTTGATAATTTCTTGAGCATTGATGTACATCAGCGCTACCTTTTGTTTGAAATCATGTGATTTGGCTGAGATTGTGCTCATTCTTCTTTCTTTTCTTTAGCTCAATCCTTAATCTCCACATGCTTATTAGCAAAAGGAATTATTATGATGGCACATTTATTTTAATGAATTATTAGAAATTTAGATGGTTTGTTTTTTTTAAATGACAGATCTTCTAATAGGCATGGCCGCTGGTCCGGATTGGGATGGGCGGTTCTGCGTCGAGTGATCCAGAGCGAACTGAAAGGTTATTTTTTTGTCTCAATTTCGGTTTTGATTAAATCTAATGGGTTGAATATTTTTCAATTTTTTCAACAAAGAAAATTCAGTTTTGACTTGTAATTGGGGACCAAAATGATTGGTTTTTTTTTTATTCGGTTTAAATTGGTTTTTTTTAAATCATTTCATATTAATTTTCATGCAATTTAGATTTTGATCTAAATATGCCGTGCCTATCTTCTAATCCGTTATTTGATTTATTTTTATTATACCATTGTAATAAAATGTTAATTTTTATTTGACATGTATTTTTTTATTATACCATTATAAATTTTAATAAAATTGAAAAATTCGTAAATTTTATACAATTGAATGAATGTAGAATTTCAGATGTGATTAGCCGCATAAGAATATTGTGAAGAAGCACTAAAGAGACACGTTAACATTATGAGATTAATATAGTGAAGAAGCACTAAAGGAACCAAGGGACAAGTTGTACTGTACAAGGTATTGTGAACTAATTTTTGTGTCAAGAAAACAATGATTGATATCGTTTTGATTGCTTGGCAATTGAGTGCTTTCTTTCTTCTTTCTTCTTCTTTTTTTTTTTTTTTAAACATTCAGACTAGACTAAAAGACTAAAAATCTAGCATATTTAAAATTTTAAATAAATTATTTTCTAATACAGTTATATACACTTAGCTTCATACAACTTTAGGAAGAAAAATAAATTAGATTTATGATCAGTGAGTCACTTAAAAATATGCAAGGGAACTTTGATAGAATCGAGGTTGAACGTGGACTGACTGAGGTTGCTGATGAAGTCTGAAGTGAGGTGGAGTATACAAAAACTTTGTTGATCTATTGGTAGGCCAAATCAAACTTCTGAAGTCATATATAAACTAGTGATCTTAGTCATTTTGATGTTGAAGATTCACTAGCCATTATGAAGCTAATTTGAAAGTCATGTAGATCGATTCAAAATGCTGCAAGATATAGCATTATTTCTCTTTTTAACCATAAACACCTCACTAGGGAGGCTAGAGCGGAACTGACAAAAGAAAGCAAAATGATCCTCCTGAAATTGGTAAAATTTTATATGAAACTTAAAAGAAGCAAAAAGATGAAAGAAAATGAAGAAAGAGAGAGGAGGAAGAAGAGGAAGGATACCATTAAAAAAAAAAAAAAGAGAGAGAGAGAAACATCGTCTTCGAAAGATCAATCGTTCCCAAAACTGTATATGTTTTGGGAGAGATTTTAAAGAGAGAAAAAGTGTAGAGAGATTTTAATACATTCATACGTATATCTATAGTTACTAAAATTTATTTATTATTCGTTATGTGCATTGTGAATCTATTATTATTATTATTATTATTATTATTATTATTATTAAGAGCTAGTTATTATCTATTATTATTTTTATTTGTCATTATTAAAGGTTAAAAATATTTTTTATTTTTACTTAAAAAGTCATTTGACATTTTAATTTTTAGTGATATCTCATTTAATACATGAAATTTATAAAAATATAATCATTTAATTCTTGTTATTAGTGACATACAAAAGTAACTTACACACGCTTTGATATTTCGTAATACTTTAATTAAATTATTAAAGAGTTTAATAATTACTCTTTCATAAGTTTAAAAAATAAATGCAATTAACGGCATGATTGCGAAGTGACCTTTTCAGGAATCAAATGTATTTAGCCTCTTTTTTAAAGTCTTGAGGGAGGTATAATTTAGATGATAATTGAAGATGTTCCCAGATTTCATCATCATATGAGCAAGTACATGTTATAATGTTCGCACGACCACATCTCAAACAACCCAAAAGGAAAAAAAATATATATATATATCTTGTCAAGGTATTTAGGGGGCAGCTTTTCAACCAACGCGGTGGTCGTAGACATATTTGAGCACTGGGCCACCACCGTACACGGCACTTTCATGGTGCAACATATTCACCTTGAATTAGAGGAAAATTTTACCTATCTATCATTACTAATCACTTCATTGGCAATCTTTCATTTGCTAATTGTGGTTAATAGAAGACAAAAACCAAGATTTCAGGATCACACTTACTTATTTAATAGAAGACAAAAACCAAGATTTCAGGATCATACTTATTTATTTTTTATGCAAGTCCTTGTCCAATTTTAATCTATGGTGGCAAACCCTGTTTAAACTTATAATTCCTACTGCAAGTTTTTCCTAACAGGTAGAAAATTAATCTGTAAGTCTCATAAAGATTTTGTAATTCTAATTTTATTAGAATTTGAAATCTTAATTTTTTAAGAGATATATTAGATGATAAGAACTTGGTATTTGGTGATGGAGACCTCATATCTTGTTATCAAGAATCAAACTATAAATTATTTTCCTGTTTGCTTGTAAATTTTAACTCTATAATATTAAACTTTATTAACATAATTGTAAGGCATTAATATGATTTGTTTGAGATGAAACTTATTGTAATTTAATTTAATAGATATTTCACTTATTATTTTTTTTTTATTATACTTTTAATTTTATCAAGTAATAATTTAATGTAAATTGAAAATGATACTAATAACTAATTATATTTTCATTTGGAACAATTTTTTCTTTTGTACAAAATATTCATATTAAAATACAAACTCGCAATTTGTCTCAAAAATTTATTTGAGACACTGATGTAGTGACGTGCCATATGGCGTCACTAATAATGTTTTGAGATTTTTTTTTTACACATTTTATGAGGTTTTTATTATGTCAATAATGTTGATTTTTCTTGTAGCGATCAGGCATTACATTTCTTGTTGAAAACATTCTCTAAAGTGTCAAACAGAAACAAGGACAGGCAGAAAGGTGGAAACTGCATCACTAATTTACTAGTAATTAACAGCATAAACAACAATAATGTAAAAGGCAATTTTTATAAGAGAGAGAGAGAGAGAGAGAGAGAGAGAGAGAGAGAGAGAAGCCCACCAAGTTACTGTTATCCATTGACAATGCATGGAAATACAATAAACAAGATGAAACTAGAAAAGTTCTAATTAAATGTTAGAAAAATAGCAATGGGGTTCAGCAGAATTAGATTTCCAGGTGCATGGGGCCATTTGTTTGGTGAGGCTGATGCTTATCCTTTCGCTCCTTTCTAGCTAGTGCTCTTCCTACTTCTTGAGCTCCTGTGGCTATCATTTTGAACAAGTTAAAGATTATCTTCATTTTGATTTGGCCTCTTTTTGGATGAATCCTAACTCTCTTCTTCTTCTGCAGGTCAGTAATGGCCATGGAATTGGAGAGAGAAAGGAAGAATCAAAGAAAGAAAGAAAGCAGCCAATGAAAGAACTTGGGATTTGTCTATAAAAGAATAAAGATGAAGAAGGAAGATAAGTGTGAATGCAGAAGATTGGCTGATAGAGGCATATATATAGTATGCATGTGGTTGGGGGACCATTTCACAAAGGCTTGGGTGTGTTTCATGGGTCACAACCTTTGACATTTAGGTGAACAGAGAAGTGCACGAAAATTTCTTGAAATTATGGTTCTCATTCGTGGAACTGTCAACAATTTTGATATATGTTCAGGTCATGATTAGATAGCATGTAGTGACGATGCTTGAACGTAATACTTAGAGAAGCCAAACAAAATTATCATTTATTAATTGACACATAAATTGGGTACTGTTATTGAAAATATAGAAGCTTGAGTACTTTGAAAGCATCTACGATTACTTCTGAGTGCTTTTATGAGGAGCACTATTGCTTTTGTATATTGTAATTTGAGGTAAGATAAACTTCGACCACTTACGGGCATTAAACCTAACTAATTCTCTAACCGGTTAGTAAGAGTGGATAACCAAAGTGACATTTCACTTTGGTAGCCAGATGAGAGAAGGATGAGGGATAGAATAAAAAGTATATCAGCAGGTTACCTGGAATGTTTGGCACCTATTTATAGAACAAGAGAGCTAAAAACAAATGTACACATGTAAAAATATAATAGGTGGAACATGTAAAAATATAATAGGTGGACTATCCTAATTGTAGAAATCTGCACGTGAGATCTAATCATATTATTTTAAAACAATAATGACTTTGATATTTCTAAAATGAGAAAGACAAGTAATGTCAAGGTGAATTTATAGAATGATTAGTCTACTCGATTTATTTATCAGGAGGTAACAGACCAATCAGCATTTTTATCCAGGATAACTATTAAAAAGTAGATCAAAAAAGGTATAAACTACTTCAAAAAAAGGATAATATCTGTTAATTATATTTTATTAGGTGAAAATAATTAAATACAATCATCTTAATAAAGGAAATTTGGCATCAAATTAATTAATGTAATTAACTATAATTAATCCAAAGTATCTCGTATTGAACGCATTTACATGATATGGGTACGCATACAAACTAAATGAGATTAGTACTTAAGTCTTAATAAGGGTACTTAAATGGTAGTCAATAAAGTCATAATGGAGTAAAATTGTTATTCTTTATTAGAGGTCAAAATCGGGTATACAACTTCTCTTTCCTTTAGTAAACTCCTTTTATATAAGGACACGTGTTACTTATCTAAGAAATCCACTAAATTATATTGTTATCAATGAATCAGAATATTTATTAAATAAATTAATATGATATAATAAATAATATTTAATTATGATTTATATTTATTAATTAGATTTATAATTATTAATAAATATTTATTTTTAAATATAATTTAAATAACTTTTAATTAAAATATTTAAGTTGAGCTTTGGGGATTGGGGGACAATGGCCCTCTAGTCCCCGTATATGGCTCTGCCCTGACCACACGCTGGACTAACACTTGTGTGTTGCTGTTGGTGGTTTCTTATTTTTATTCTTTTAGAAGAAAAACAAAAGGATTAATCTGCAATAAATGAAATTACTTATCTTTGATTTAACTAGTGAAAGACACAAAATTGACAGTTTGTTGTAGGCTTTGATGGTAATGAATTTTCACATCCATTCACACCTTTTCAAATTTGATTATATTCTAATTCATTTGATTAAATTGGGATTACGAAGACAAATGATTATTCATATCTTACAGTTTAAACAGAGCTGCTTTTGTCTGATAGCTTCTGGAAATAGGTGTTCAATGAGGATGAAAGTATTCTGATGGCTTTCTGAGCAAAAATCAAAGCTTAGGTCTATAGACCCATACGAGCCAACAAGCTTACCACGCCAACCAAGGTTAAAGACTCAAATTTCTGTTTTCATTGGCATTTCAAATTTAATTGTCCCCCACGAAAATGACTGCCCAAACAAGAGCCGACAAGCTTTAACAGGTGTCATCTGGCAGTGAAGGGAACACCAAAGGTGGATGTAGAGTAGGACTAAACCAAACTTTGAGGAACATAATAATACATTTGAGGAACAAGTTTTTGCTGGGTTTCTATTGACTACAATATGAACGTTGATTTTGCACTCCCACCAACAAAAAGTCCTCAGACAAGAACATTGGCAAACAAGGTTTTCATGCCAACCATCTGGTTAACATACAAAGAAATATGGAATAAGGCTAATTCTCACCACATCATGCCGCAATCTCCAGCTTCCAGCAGCATTTGCTTGTCAACTTCAGTGCTGTGGCTGCTCGCCGCTGTAGCTGCACCTGAAATGAGCTCAGTACATGTTGAACTCTCAAGAAAATGAAGTAAAATATAATGATTATGGATATAGGATCATGTGAAGGAGGAATGTCATGTGATAAAACAGTCAAGAGTAGAGGATTCTCATTCAGAAGGTCGGGCCTAATTTGCCAAAAATGTCCAACTTGTTCTCTTCGAAAGAAATCTTTCAGCAATAATGGCTTAGTTGAGAAAATCTCCCACGTAATATAAACATACAAATTTTGAAGGAACTGTGTTAGTTGAGTTGAGAGTGAGTGGTTAGTAGTTAGCTGAGCTGGGTATTGTAACCAATTATAGAGAATAGGGAGTGATTGTATAAAGCCTTTGCATTGTAATCGAAACATTTCATACATTTCATTTAATGATACAGAAATATCTTTCTTTTCTCTCGCTCTCTCTTTTCCTCTTTCCTTCTCTTCTTGAATCTCCTTCTTCTCTGCCTCTGTTCCTTCCTTCTGTCCCTCTTCGTTTCCTTTCTTCTTCAATTCTGGTGCGCTGGAACAATTCAGACTCTTGGCCTTCATAACACAATCATTCCATATACCTCAGAGCTCAGAACGAGGCACATTTATAGTATTCTGAAATATTTGATACTAGGAATAAATATAAACATCCAAAATAGCTACAAGAGAAGAAAAATACAGGAACCTTTCAGGGGTCACACTTTCGAACAAAAATTCTCTTTTCCACATCAACTGCTTTAACAACCCAACCCCCCAACCCTCTGTTTTCTACTACCACAGTCACTCTTCTCTGCAATGTAATTTGGTGGCCGTTTATCATTTCCCTCTTTCCATTAATAATTGGAAATAACATCGAGCCACAAATGAAAGTTTTACACCTCAATGAAGAACAAGAATATTTGGAACAGACAGGGAAAAGTCTTAAGGAAAAACTACGGTTAGTAGTTGCATTTACTTATAACTCACCTCCTATGCCCATTCCCTTATATACTTCATCATACTTTTACAGCCTTGGGTCTGCATTCTTGGATGGTAACAGAAATTAGTTGGACCAAAAGAAATGTGACTATTACAATGGGCAATTACTAGAATAAACCTTGGACTGTTCCATAACATGGGTTTGACATCTCTCTCCTCTTGATGGGAGCAACCTCTTCAGATGGTGGGTAGTTCAAGCACCAAGGATTCCAACTCACATACTTGTTTGGAGAGAACTGAGACAAGAGGGTTTTCTTCCCCTATTTCCTGAAGTTAGACCAGGCTCTATCCCAGTCTGTTTGAGGAAGATTTTCTTGACTGCTCCAATTTGCTTTCAAGTTAGCAATAATACACTGCTGTAAATTACGAGAGAAAAAACAATGATGTTTACCTTAAACTTACCTTGATTAGAATCAATTTGAACAAATCTACAACCCCTTCTTCTTGGTTAGGGATTAAAAGCAGGCATCCAGCTTTCTATTAGGTCTCCCTAAACTACCTTGCTTAAAGTCTGACAAAGATAAAGTCCTCTCTTTATATGGGGTAGTTATGAAACCACCAACTCTTAAACTACCCCAATTAAAATCTATTCCAACATATATATATAACTTATTGTAATTTAAGTTTCGTAGCAATGAAACTGGCACCTAGCCTTGTAATTTTCTTTTTGGGGTTGGTTTATTGATGAGTTGGAAATGATGTAATCAGTTTGTCTTCAAACACAAGTGACAAGGTGCTAATTCTACGATTCATCATATAGTAGCAACCTTCACAAGGTCCAATTTTAAGGCTTTTGAAGTCGAGGGATCTTCCACTGGTCCGCATTATAGTAAACAACAAAAGCTCAAAGGATGGGATCCTCCCCTTACGGTGCTTCGAAAAGACCATCTAAGAGAGCAGCTTCTGGAGAGATTTTGCATGATCACCATGCGGATTGGTGGATGGATTTATTCGCCATATTGGAATAGCTACTTTATGAGGACTGAACTAAATATGGGGCATGTCGCAATGGGATTTTGCGGTTGCCCGGACGATCACTCACCGAAGTGGGAAAGAGTGAGGAGTCGCCACCTTAGTTTTGAGGGAAACTAAAGAAAACCATTTGAGAAGTTAAATTAAAAATGAAACCACTTTAAAACAGAGATTCTAAGTTCGGGGTCCGTAAACGGGTGGGGAAGGTGTTAGGCACCCCACCTCGTCCCTTAATAAGGGTAAGTAGATTTAATTCTGCGTCCTTTACAAATTAGTTAGAAGGGCTTAGGCGGCAATGTTAATCCTTTTGGTAGAAGGAATGTTTGATTTTTCACTAAATTTGGATCACCCAGATACATAAGTAAATGAGACAACCTTAGTGAACGGGTGTGAGAATCGGATAAGAACTCTCCTCCGATCTTTTTTAAGTTGTTCATTAAAATTTTGAGGGGAGACCGGATAAGAACCCTCCTCCGGTCTCTTTTAAGTTATTTAAAGTTTGGAGGATGAGACCGGATAAGAACTCTCCTCCGATCTCTTTCAGATGTTTATTAAAATTTGAGGTGGAGACCGGATAAGAACTCTCCTCCGATCCTTATTTAATGTTTATTAAAATTTTGAAGGGAGACCGGATAAGAATCCTCCTCCGATCTCTTTTAAGTTACTTATTAAAATTTTGAAAGGAGACCGGATAAGAACCCTCCTCCGATCTCCTTTAGAGTTACTCGTTAATGTTTTGAGTTGAGACCGGATAAGAACTCTCTTCCGATCCCTACTTAATGTTTATCAAAATTTTGAAGGGAGACCGGATAAGAACCCTCCTCCGATCTCCTTTAAGAGTTGACTTAAAACTTTTAGGCAAGGATAGGATAAGGACTCTTCCGACCCCTTCTATTTTGATGAGACTCGGACAAAGACTTTTCCGACCTTTAAAAATTTACCACAGCTACGGGTCTTAAGAACCTAAAACTAAGAATTCTGACCTTCAAAAATGCCGGGGATAAGGTTTATGGATATCCTGTGGCTGAACGGGGAACACTAGACTTGATTCACTGACCTTTTCATGTAGTCATTTTACCAATATCTATTAATGACCGATCCACTCTGTTTCGTTTACTTTGATCTTATTCCATTTCATGACATCTTTGTCGAATTGCTGTTTACGTCGGCCTAATAGTTCGGCTATCTTCCTGACGTGTTATTCAGGTCCTCTTTTTAAAGGAGACCTCTAAGTTGCAGCTACCTACGTTTACCCAGCCATTTACATACTACAAAGAGTTAAAAAAAAAAAAAAAAAAACTGGTTTTCAGAAATTACGGAGATCAATAAAATGAACTGATCACTAAAAAAATGATTTGAAAGTGACTTTCTTTGGGATTGCTTGTGCAGAAATGGTCTAGATGTAAGAAGAACAAGTAAAATGCGGGAAATAAACGAAGACGCTTAATAAAACAGTAACATGAACTCTTATAACAATATTTTCTCTTGGGTTCTCTTGTACAAAATACCCTTGAAGAAAGTTGCAGATGTATGAAGAACAAAGGAAGTGCAGGAAACAAACGTAAACAGTGGTGTGAACTCTTACCTGTGAGGAGCCAAATATATTGAAATAACTGTGAAGTGGTAAACAGTGATGAAGATGGCGGATTGATCAGCCTGAGAGTTGATGTCTGTCGTGAAACCGAGAGATGCTTTAGCTAAAAGGTAACCGGGTAAGAACCAGGTGAAAGGAAGTTGAGCTTGAGCAATGGAAAGGAAAGCGAGAGATGATGAGAGTATGACCGGATAATGAACAAACTGGAAATGTAGAGTTCCAATATTCAAAATCTTTTCAAGAAAACACTCCGAAAACTAGTTTCAAAAGTATTTTTAATCACTACAAAAGCAATGAGTAACAAACTGAATGAAGTTTCAGAGTTCCTCCACGATAATAGCAGCCTCTTGCCTATATTTTTTGTGTCCCCCCTGAACAGTTTTCATGCAGGTATTTATAGGAATCGGGTGCTCCCCATGAAGGGTCAAGATTCATTTTGAGGGAGATGGAGGGTCAGGATTTTGAAGTACATGATCGGATGTTCGGGAATTAAAGAGAATCAAAGCGAATGGTGAGATCACTTCTCAAAGTATTTGTCCTTTTCCTCTTTTAATCCGACGGTCTTGAATCCTCTTGTCGGAACGATCGAGGGTGAGAGTGAAAAAGCTGGTATTATCATCTTCTCTTTTGATCCAAGGGCTCGGATTCATCCTTACAAGTGAGATCAACGGTGGAGATTGGGATGTACTGATTTGTCATGACATACACCGCACTGTCGGCGTGCGGCGATTCTTAGGCGTGCGGTGGAGATCTCGTCGCCACGCTTTAACTACCTCGGCTCACGATTCGGCGGCGGTTATTGGAATTTGTCTTATTCTTTTTGTCTTCGATCCCTCCCTAGCTCCTATTCCGATCTCTCATGCGATCTCCTATCTCCGATCCCTTTTATCCCTTGATCGATGCGGATTCGGTCCAAGCATTAATTACATCTCGATTTTGAGCGTGCGCCGTTTTCCTTCGACATTAAATGCCCATTTTCCCTATATATACCCCGTTGATAGTGGCATTTCCTTCATTCGATTTTTCTCTCTTTCTCCTTGTTTCTTGGTTCTAGCATTAGGAAAGTTAGGCTACAAGCGTGGTTTTGATCCTCTTAGATGGAATTCCCTTTTCCTCTTTGAAAATTTACGATCCGGTGATTGGATGGTCCTACTTGGCGATGGAGAGAAGCTGGATTTGACCGATCCGTATTGCGGCCTTGGTTGTACCGATCTCGAGTTGCTCAAGCGAGTTCATTCGCTTCTCATCACATTGAGTGTTAAACGGCAATCTGATCCACATTGGGTGTTCCGACAGCGGATGAAGCATCCGGTCGGCAATATCCTTGGGATCAGTTATAAACTGATCCTTGGAACACCTGGGAGTATCCTTGGAATTAGTTATAAACTGATCCATGGATCTCACAGGAGTATCCTTGGGATCGATTGTAAAGCGATCCTTAGATCAGCCTCTTCAGATAGGATTTTTCACCGGTCTCTAGAGATCACAGAAATGATGTGATCCAATGTTAGTGTAATCCGATCTCTAGAGATCGCCCAAATGATGTAGTCTGTCCTTTATTGTAATCCGATCCCTCGAGATCGCCCAAATGATGTAATCCGATCTTTTTGCAAATAAAGACTTTATTTTGCAGTTATCATCTTATTATTTTTGCATTGATTATTTTCCGATCTCTAAGGTGGTTATCCGATCTGGTTCTTTACTTGAATGACACTTGACTGATCCTTTATTCAAAATATTTAACTTATTATGCCGATCTCCAATTAACCGATCTCCGAACATTCGGATATTTGAGAGAAGTGTCAGAACAGCTGTCGAGTCTCACCAATCGATGTGCCGCCTAGAACCTCGCGAGCATTAAATGCTCGGACTAGTATAAATAGGGGAGGGTTAGCCAGTTGTTCTCTCATTTCATTTTCAGTCTCCTGCTCATAGCTTCGAAGTTCTCTCATTTTCTCCAGTTTCTCCGACGCCGATTAGACTCTGGTAAGGGTTTTAATCCTCTTTTTAGTTTAAGTTCTTTGTTTTTTCTTGAAAATGAGCGGTGCCGAAGGTCAGAGAGCGGCGAGCCCTCCTTCCATTGAGTTCTCTTGGTCATCGTCTGATGAAGAAGAGGCAGTCGGGCCAAGCGCGCAACCTGGACCCCTTAGGGTCCCTGCTCCAGGTCGGGGTCGGGTCGTACCATTAAGGCGTATGCGCCCTTCTTCAAGGAGAGAGACCCTTCCTATAGACGAGCTTCCATCGGTTCTTCGGGAATCCGATCTGCAATCGTTTGTTCAAGAATACAACATTTGTCCTGATTCATATGGTGATCAAGTGCCATGGCGATCTTCGTGTCGATCATTCTTTTGAAGAGGATGACATGGTCATGGTGTCTGAAGAAACGATTAAAGGCGATCGAGGTTCCCTCTAGCCGATTTCTAAAAGGACGTCCTAAAATTTAAACGAATAACCAGTGTTAAAATCAACAACAACTCGTGTCGGATCTTGGTTGCTTTCAGAGGTATATGCAGAGATAAGTGACTCATACCTCTGACTAAAGTGTTCGCCAAGTGCTGCCGGCTAACTCACCGAAAGGGCGATGACCATCGGTTCTTTCGGTGAAGCCTAGCTGCGGGCTCTTTTCCGATCTGCCTCGTCTCTTAGAAGCTGGAAGAATCGTTTCTTCATTGTGAGGAGCAAAGATCCGAGCCGCTTTGAGGACTTCCCCGCAGCTGGTGGTACCAGGGACCCTTGCTTCCGAACCATATTACCCTGAGCGAAGAGGAAAGTTTGATAGTGATGGATCTGAAGAGTGAGGCTGCCACTAAAAAGTATTCTTGTTTGGATTCGGTGACTGCCGAGCTGCACCATTGGACTGTTCAGCTGCTCACTGGCCAAGACCGCGAACTTCCGCTCTCTAACCTCGGCATCGGTATTTTCTATATCTCAATTCTCACGACCTTAGTGATCTCACTAACCGTTTCTTTGTGAAGGTATGGCGGGTGGTGAGGGTTCAAGGAAAGCGGAAGAAGGAGAGAGATCTCCCGGAAGATAAAGGAGATAAAGCGTTCGGAACGACTCCAAACGCCCGGTCACGAACCTGGGGAGATACAAAGTGATCCTCCCCAACCTTCGGGTCCGCCGACCACTGAAGCTACCCGATCTCCTCCTAGATCGGAGGAGCGACCTCCGACTCATGATTGTTCCAAGCGAGGAAGGGGGCCTTCTCAAGCTTCTGGGAGGACCTCTTCTCGGCGCTCAATCTTGATCGATCGCTTGAGGAATAACCGATTTGTCAAGGAGAACTCTGATTTCGCCAAAGTCCTGGGGTCTACCATCTTCTTTCAGGAGGATCGGGACAGGCTATCCCAGAATGGTCTCGACGACATATTGACTCGGACCATGAGCTTAAACGTGGAGTGTCTGGTGAACCAGACCATGATCCGGGAGAGGATTCAGCGCCTGGGTAAGGAGATCGGGAAGAAGAATCAGGAGGTGGATTCCCTCCGATCCCAACTCTCATCCGCTCGGGATTATATATCTCAAGTCGAGGGTCGGGCAAAGCTCCATGAAGACCGGTTGGCCGAACAGAATCGTGCTTTGGATGAGAGAGACCGTGCTCTTAAGGAAGTCCAGGTGCTTCATGCCAACGAAGCCGCTCAGGTCGCTCAACTTATAGAGGAACTTGAGGCGAAGGATAAGGAGCTTAAGGAGAAAGATAAGGAGCTTAAGGAGAGGGATGAAGAGATGGTGGCGGGAATAGCCAGGCCTATGTGAAGGCTCACAAGGATCTCTTGGCCGCACTCCGGGAGGCGTTACCGGAAGAAGACTTTTCTTGGATGGCCGATGTGGCTCCTGAGGACAATGATGAAGACAGTGAGGATGAAGCCGAGGGTGAGAGGGAGAGAGGGAGTGATCCAAATGTAGATCAGTGGGGTGATCCCCGGTAGAATAACTGTACAAATTATGACATGATATGAAATGCCTTTTGTTCAATGAATGATTGTGATCGGAAAATTTTAAACCATTATTTGTGCGAGTATTTGATTGTATGAGCACAAAGAAACAAAAACTAAATGTGATTATTAATCTAAGTATGAGAGATCGGAAAGCACTTTGAACATGAGATCGGTAGGGAAGAAATCTTGACAGAACTTGACCGAAAATTTAACTCGAACACTTAAGATCGGAATCGAACCAAAACTTTAGCTCTTAAACTTTCGGAAAGGAGGTCGGCAATAAAACTGGTAAGAAAAGATCTAGTGCCCGTTCATTTTATTCATCAACAGAGATCAGGAATATTCTTGACAGGTCCGGAAATCCGACATCGGGTTTGAGAGGTCGGTAAAATGATTTTGAGAGATCGGCGAGGTTTTAATGAATGTGAGGACTTAGCATTGATTCAATTCTCTGTGAGGAGAGATCGGAAATGTGACCGCCTATCAAGGAGGGACCGGAAACGTGATTAGCTGTTCAAAGAAAAGATTTTTTATTGATTCTAGGGATCGGCCAAAATATGGTGTCGACAGCTGCCCCTCTTTACATAATTTCAATTAAAGGAAAAATTTCCGTATAGGAATTATGTAAAGATTCCGACTCATATTTTGGACGATTAGGTATTTGAAATTAGGGAACTAAAGCACACCTAAATTAATGACCTAGAGAATTAAAATCAACTTGGATCTAGAAACCAGAGGTTGATAACAGGAATGTAAATTGCATGACATTAAAATCAACTTGGATCAAGGAACCAGAGGTTGATAGCAGAAATGTAAATTGCATGAAATTAAAATCAACTTGGATCAAGGAACCAGAGGTTGATGGTAGAAATGTAAATTGCATGAAATTAAAATCAACTTAGATCAAGGAACCAGAGGTTGATGGTGGACATGTAAATTGCATGAAATTAAAATCAACTTAGATCAAGGAACCAGAGGTTGATGGTGGAATTGCATGAAATTAAAATCAACTTGGATCAAGGATCCAGAGGTCGATAACAGAAATGTAAATTGCATGAAATTAAAATCAACTTAGATCAAGGAACCAGAGGTTGATGGTGGAATTGCATGAAATTAAAATCAACTTGGATCAAGGATCAGGTCGATAATGAAATGTAAATTGCATGAAATTAAAATCAACTTAGATCAAGGAACCAGAGGTTGATGGTGGAATTGCATGAAATTAAAATCAACTTGGATCAAGGATCCAGAGGTCGATAACAGAAATGTAAATTGCATGAAATTAAAATCAACTTAGATCAAGGAACCAGAGGTTGATAGCAGAAATTTAAATTGCAGGAAATTAAAATCAACTTGGATCAAGGATCCAAAGGTTGATAGCAGAAATTTAAATTGCAGGAAATTAAAATCAACTTGGATCAAGGATCCAGAGGTTGATGGTAGAAATGTAAATTGCATGAAATTAAAATCAACTTAGATCAAGGAACCAGAGGTTGATGGTGGACATGTAAATTGCATGAAATTAAAATCAACTTAGATCAAGGAACCAGAGGTTGATGGTGGAATTGCATGAAATTAAAATCAACTTGGATCAAGGATCCAGAGGTTGATGGTGGAATTGCATGAAATTAAAATCAACTTGGATCAAGGATCCAGAGGTCGATAACAGAAATGTAAATTGCATGAAATTAAAATCAACTTAGATCAAGGAACCAGAGGTTGATGGTGGAATTGCATGAAATTAAAATCAACTTGGATCAAGGATCCAGAGGTCGATAACAGAAATGTAAATTGCATGAAATTAAAATCAACTTAGATCAAGGAACCAGAGGTTGATGGTGGAATTGCATGAAATTAAAATCAACTTGGATCAAGGATCCAGAGGTCGATAACAGAAATGTAAATTGCATGAAATTAAAATCAACTTAGATCAAGGAACCAGAGGTTGATAGCAGAAATTTAAATTGCAGGAAATTAAAATCAACTTGGATCAAGGATCCAAAGGTTGATAGCAGAAATTTAAATTGCAGGAAATTAAAATCAACTTGGATCAAGGATCCAGAGGTCGATGACAGAAATTTAAATTGCAGGAAATCAAAATCAACTTACAAGGCGAGTCTAACCCTGACACATGAAGTTCTTTCCCTGAAGAAGTGTACTTAACAAGATACTGAAGGCCGATGATTAATGGAAAAGGAGTTGCAAGACTTGGCCCATGACCATCAAGGCTTCAAATGCCCCTCTTCTGTTCCCGATTTTTCTTACTCTACGGAGAGCGCCCTTGCAGGTTTTCACTTTCTCTTCGTCCATTCGACCAGAAGCGCCCTTTCGGGTTTTCACCTCTAGAAGTTTTTTTTTTTTTTTTTTTTTTTTTTTTTTTTTTTGAAGGCTATTTCCTGCAAATCTCATAATAAAGTACGTGAGGTTATCAATTTTCAAATTCAAATCTTATGGCAAAAATTTTAACTAATTAATAGCGCATTAAACAAAGAGAAAGGATAGCATGTGGAAATTAACAAAAGAATGAGTGAAGTATAACTTTATTAGAAAGAATAGACTTTCAAAGGAGAGGAAAAGGTACAAAGATAGATCTCACATATTCCTTATGGTTAGTTTTGAAGTCTTTTAACTGCCATTATTTCAAGTTCTCTGAAGCTTCATGTCGCGACAGTTTCCTCTCCATCCGTGGTTTCATACCCTCTTCCTTATTTCTCCACTTTGGTTCTTGGGACGCCCTTTTGGGTTTTCACCCCAAGAAGTTTTTTTTTTTTTTTTTTTTTTTTTATGCCCTTTAGGGTTTTAACCCTTTCCCCATTTTATGCATAGTATCTTTTGTGATGTCGGCATTGGTAGTCTCGAATTCTTCACCGTCTATGTGGGTCAAGATCAAGGCTCCTCCGGAAAATGTCTTTTTAACCACATAGGGTCCCTCATAGGTTGGTGACCACTTGCCCCGGGGGTCGTTTTGGTTCGGCAGCACTTTCTTCAGTACTAGGTCCCCGGGTTGGAATTCACGTGTGCGTACATTTTTATCAAATGCCCTGGCCATTCTTCTCTGGTATAATTGTCCGTGACATGCTGCTGTTAACCTTTTCTCATCCAGCAAATTCAACTGATCCAACCTTGACTGGATCCATTCTGACTCATCGATCCCTGATTCCTTCAAAATCCTTAGGGACGGGATTTCAACCTCAATAGGCAATCTGACTTCCATCCGTAGACCGGTGAGTATGGAGTTGCCCGGTCGAGGTTCTTACTAGTCGGTATGCGTGAAGAGCGTAGGAAGCATATCATGCCAATCCCTATATGTGACCGTCATTTTCGGATTATTCTCTTGAGGTTTTTGTTTGCGGCTTCCACCGCTCCATTCATGCAGGGGCGGTATGGGGAGGAATTGAGGTGTCGGATTTTGTATTGATCACATAATTCACGAATCTTGGACCATTCAAGTTCTTGGCATTATCGGTGACAATTTCATTCGGGAGACCATGCGGCGGATGACATTGCTACGAAGAATTTGAGAAACGTGTTCTGCGTGATGTGAGCATAGGATGTCGCCTCGACCCACTTGGAGAAATAGTCGATGGCTACAAGGATGAATCTGTGCCCATTGGATGCCTTGGGATTGATGGGACCAATCACATCTATGCCCCACATTGCAAAAGGCCACGGTGAGACGAGATTGAGCGACTTGTGAGGTGGCACATTTATCGGATCTGCGTCGTCGACACTTGTGGCACTTCCGGAAATACTCGATGCAATCCTTTTCCATTGTGATCCAAAAATACCCACGTCGCATGATTTGCTTCGCCATCATGTGTCCATTGGCGTGAGTGGCACAATTTCCCTCATGAGTTTCAAAAAGGATTCTCTTTGCTTCCTTTGCATCTACACATCTCAACAATTCTCCGTTGGGGCTCCTCTTGTATAGGGTCTCTCCACTGGGAAAGTACCTAATGCTAACCTCGAATCATTTTCTTTTCATTTTTGCTTGCCTGAAGGGAATTCTGCAGTTCTCTGATGAGACCAGGATGTCATGATACCAAGGCTTTCCGTCGGGCTCTTCTTCAATCATGAAGCAATAGGCTGGCTCATCCCTCACCTTAATCTTCAACGTCTGAAACATCTGCCCTTCTTCGATTTGAGCCATAACAGCTAGAGTAGCTAAGGCATCAGCAAATTGATTCTTGTCTCTACTCAGGTGAGTGAAAGAGATTTCTTCGAATTTCTTGATCAACTCCAGTAAGTACTTCTGATATGGGATCAACTTGGGATCCTTAGTTTGCCATTCTCCCTTGACTTGATAGATTATCAGAGCCGAGTCTCCGTACACCTCCAACTTTCTGATTTTCCTCTCTATAGCGGCATGTAGACCCATTACACAAGCTTCATACTCTGCGACATTGTTGGTACAGTCAAATCCCAACTTAGCAGCTATTGGGAAGTGCTTTCCTTCTGGGGATACTAGTACAGCTCCGATTCCATTTCCCGATAAATTGACTGCTCCATCAAAATACATCTCCCATACATCGGTTGGCTCATCTTCTTCGTGGTCTACTTCATTGATATGTTCATCAGGGAACTCAAAATCTAGAGCTTCATAATCCGGGATAGGGTTTTCTGCTAGGAGGTCAGCAATCACGCTACCTTTCACCGCTTTTCGGGTCATGTAGACTATGTCGTATTGGGAGAGTATAACCTGCCACTTGGCTATCCTTCCCGGCACGAATGGGCTTTCGAATACATATTTGATAGGATCCATCCTGGAGATAAGCCATGTCTTGTGATTCAACATATAGTGCTTGAGGCGATTTGCTGTCCATGCTAACGCGCAGCAAGTCTTTTCTAAGAAGGAGTACCTCGACTCACAATCATTGAACTTCTTGCTCAGGTAATAAATGGCCCTCTCTTTTCGGCCGGTATCATCATGCTGTCCCAAAACACACCCCATAGAATTCATGTTGGTGCCAGTGCAGGATCAAAGGCACACTTTGCCACAGCGGGACCAATCTTGTGGATTTGACAAATCTTTGCTTGATTGTTTGAAAGCCTTTTGACAATCCGAATCCCTTTGGGTAGGGTTGTTCTTAGGATGTAATCGAAAATAGGCTCGGCTTTGGCGGTGAGATTAGAAATAAACCTCGAAATGTAGTTCGACTTTCCCGAAAGCGCACCTCCCTTTCTGTTTTTGGGGACGGCATTTCTTGAATAGCTCGAACTTTGTCTGGGTCCACTTCTATCCCTTTCTCGCTTACTATGAATCCCAACAATTTTCCCGATCTAGCTCCGAATATGCACTTAGCAGGGTTCAGCTTCAACTGATATTTCCTGAGCCTTTCAAACACCCTCCTTATCACCTGAACGTGGCTCTCCTCTCCCCGGGATTTGATGATCATATCATCCACATACACCTCCACTTCTTTATGCATCATATCGTGGAATAATGTGACCATTGCGCTGGTAAGTAGCCGGCATTTTCAACCCGAAGGCATGACCGATAGCGAATACCCCCATTGGGTGATAAAGCGTTTATCCGTGTCTCCCTCGTCCATTGGTATCTGATTGTACCCTGATGCCCCATCAATACACGAACATCTGCCCAAACCCGCAGCATTGTCAACTAGCACATCAATATGTGGGAGAGGGAAGTCGTCTTTCAAGCTAACTTTATTAAGATCCGGTAATCAACGCACACCACGACTCTCCGTCTTTCTTCATCAAGGACGACGTTAGCCACCCATTGGGGATATTTGACCACTTCTAAGAACCGGCGTCATCTTCTTGACTTGACCGTCCGAACCTTAAGCGGTGTGTCGGGATTCATTCTCCTTAGCTTTTGTTTCTGGGATTGTCCCGGGATCAAGGGAATTTTGTGCGTTACTATCGAGGTCCAAACCCACCATATCATCATAGCTCCATGAGAATCGTCGAGAAATTCCTTAAGCGGATCGATCATATCTCCCAATTCGTCACTCTCCACTACCTTAAGTTCCCTTTTTACTTCTTGGTGCCTAAGTTTATTGTGCGCGTTTCATCTTCACAAGGCACGAGGAGGGTTCATCTTTTCATTGCTTTCCTCTGTAAGGTCTTCCTCAGAATCACTTGAAGTAATGGCAGTTATGGGGATTTCAAAATTAACCAGAGGAATTTCTGAGTCTATTGGATTATTAGGTGTTAATTGATGAATGTTCCTGAATGAATAAAGAATAGAACATGTCATAAGGATGGAATTAAAAGGAAAGAAAAAGAGTATTGGATTAAAAATGCGCTATTAATTCATTAATGCCATAAGAAAAGGTCCATTTACAGTATTACACTTGTCACCATGGACAAAGTGATCAAGTGTAGATAACCAGAGGTACTTTACTCGAGATTGAGTACAGGGATATCCTTCGTTGTCCAGTTGTCAAGCTCCTGCTCTTCAGCCATTGGCGAAACTAGGGCCTCATACAAGGAATCCAGTTGGATGACATCTATGGATGGATCATCAGGTGATTCTTCTGTACTTGCCGGATGTTGAATGACCGGTTTAGTGAAGATTTCCGTGATTCTCGGGACTACCTTCACCTCTCCCATCTTCCGGTCGGACCTCTGATCCCGAAGCATTTTCCTCATCCGGAACCGCCCATCCATAAGGGCATCCTCCTCATACCCCAAACCATAACGGCCTATCTTCTGAATGGCCGGTATAGGCTCGACAATTCCTTGTAATGTGGCGCCTAGGCCCTTACCTTCTTCATACCCGCTTCTTGACATTACTTTGGCCACCATAGCCATGGCCCCCTCCTTCCCAGTATCTTGTAACTCAAGGGCCTGGAAAGAGCTTTCCAGCGATTCCTCGGCCGCTTCCACATAGGGAAGTGATTGCGGCTTGGTGACCAGTATAGCTTCTTCCCCCCTCACCGTGATGATTTTGCCGTCCTTAATGTATTTGATCTTCTGGTGCAAAGTCGAAGGAACAGCATTCGCAGAATGGATCCAAGGCCTCCCTAACAGCATGGTGTAGGCTGGCTCAATGTTCATCACTTGAAACGTGATATTGAAAGTACATGCACCGACCTGGATTGGCAAGTCAATGTCCCCCAGCACCTCTCTCCTTGTTCCGTCAAAGCTCTCACCACCATAGCACTTTGTCGTTTGTCTGATTGGTCTACTGGCAATCTATCATAGGGAGCGCTAGGAAGTTCATTGAGGGCTGATCCGTTATCGATGAGGACCTTGGCCACTATACAGCCTTTACATTTCACCGTTACATGCAGAGCTTTATTATGCCCTAAGCCTGCAGGGTCTACCTCCTCTTCAGAAAAGGCTACAGAGCTGGATGCCTGGATTTGTCCCACTAACTTCTCAAACTGCCCCGGAGTAATGTCAGGGTTGACAAAGGCTGATCGAGATTCTCTGTAAGGCTTGTCGGTGCACTTCGAACTCAAAATCAGCGATAACAGCGAAATACGAGCGGGTGTTGTTCTCATCTGCGCCACCACATCATACTCGCTCAGTTTCATTATTTGGAGCAGCAGTACTACATCATCCTTGTGCTCAATAGACTCTGCTTCCCCAGCTTTCTCAACCTCCTCTTAGTGTTTCTTGATGACTCTCCCATCTTTACTTTCCCTTTTCTCTTTTCTCTTTCCTCGTTCATGTAACACCTCCCACTTGGGTTATAAACTCGACTTCTTGCTCGGTGGAGAGGGTTTTATTGCAATAACAGTGAGGACTTGTTTGGGGAGTAATCTTTGTGAGTCCAGCATAAGTCATCCTGAAGTGCTCGTGAGGAGCGAAACATGGCTTTGGTGGTGCGGAGGTGAGGCAAGGCTAGGAGCGGATGTCTTTGAGCGCTCCACGAGTAAAAACTTGGAACTTATAGTTCCAAGGGACAGCATGAGTGTTGGTGATGGGAAGTTGTGGCGGAGTCTGAATAACTGTTACTGGTGGTGAGGCTACTGGGGGTGAGAAGGTGATTCTGGGCTTGGAGGTAGAAGCAGTTTGGCTGAATCTTGTGGTGTTCACTTCCCCTTCCGTTTTTGACCTCTTCTGACATCTCAAAATTTTAAAAGACAATAAGTTCCGGACCTCTTTGAACCCCTCACGATCTCATGACTCATGATCATTGCCCCTCCATGGTAAGGACACCCCGTATTCTCCTCTAATCCCGTTGCCTGGGGGCAAAGGTGACCCTCTCTCACTGATATGGCAAAAATTTCTTTGAAGTAAGGGACCAACTTGTCCACTTCCGGTGTCGATCCTTCTCCCTCGGACTCAATCATATTTACACCACTACCCGCATTATGGTTGGGCAGTGGATTTGAGGTGACATTGGGGAGGGAAGCATTCCCCTCAATCTTCAACCACCCGTTCCGGATTAAAGCGTGCACTCTCCCTCTGAGTGCCCCGCAGTTATCGGTTGAATGCCCTTGTGCCCCTCCATGGTACTCACACCGGGCAGTGGCATCATACCACAGGATCTGGCGGTGGATTGGGTCCAAAGGTGAGTGCGATTTGGTTTATCTCGACAAGGTATCGGTATATTTCAGCGAGAGGAGGAAGGGGTGGATCAGGATTCCTTGGAGGTCTCGGGTTATTTTGTGGTGGTCGTGGTTGAGTTGGTGGAGGAGGTGGTCTTGGTTGGAAATTTGTGGGTGGGGCGTATTGTGGGCGTGGTTGTGGATAATTAGGGAAGGGAGGTGGAATGTTGGCGATGGTTTGGCCATGAGAGGGGGAATATGGCCGGTAGTTATTTTGGGGAAATTGGGGGTAATTATTTGGACGGGTGTGAGTGTACATCACCTTCCTTCTTTTGCCAAAATTGGCGGGCTTCTTCACGGGGTTTTGACCAACTCTGTAGTCTTCCTATTCTCAGTTAGCTTCAATTCTCTCACGGCTTGGATGATATCTGAGAAGCTATTGGAGGTATTGCCAATCATCAGGTTGAAGTAGGGAGCCTTCAATGTTTCGATGAATAGGGAGCAAAGTTCATTGTCGGTCACTGGAGGATATACTTCTGTAGCCTTCTCCCTCCATCGTTGGGCGTCTTGCTTGAAACTTTCCGGTCTTTCTGTGCAGGTTAGAGGTCCCTCCTTGTGGGTGCCGCATCACAATTGAATTTATATTGCTTGAGAAGGCATCGGCTAAATCCTTCCGAGTGTAGCTTGCTCTGTCAATTGTATGCACCATCTCGGAGTTGCTCGGAGGCTCTCGTGAAAGAAGTGAATGAGAAGTCTATCGTCTTCCGTTAAAGCGGACATTTTGGCAATGTAGGTTGCGGTGGATCTGAGGATCAGAGTTTCCGGTGTACTTGTGAAATCCGAACCTTGAATTTGGGTGGTACCACCACATCGGCACCAATCTCGGTGGCGACACATCATTGAACCATACATGTTCGGTCCCTCTATTGCTCTCAGTCTTTCTTCTAGGGCGAGATAGTTTCTCGTTATCTCTCGCCCTATGTTCTCCTTCCATCTGTATGATATGCTCCTCCAAGCTGGGAGGCGAGGGTGGAGTAATGGCTGGAGGATCGGGATTGAATGGTGAGGCTCGGCATTTGAGGCAGTAGGGTAATAGGAAAAAGGTGGGTCATTATTTATGGTCACCGGATTGTGATGATTGTCGGTCGGAATGGGAAGCTGAAAGGTAAAAGAGGTTGAAGCTTGTTGAGGATCATTTCTTTGTAGGGCGGAGGAGGTAATGGTGGGCTAGGTTCAAGTAGGTTTGTTACGAGACATTTCCTTCATAAGTCTAATAATTTGAAGTGATCTTTCAACTCGGAGACCTGCCCCTGTAGGTTCTGTACTTGCTCCTGATTTTCCATTATCTTTCTTGTTCGAGATCTTGTTAAGTACACTCGCTTGGGTTGAACCGTGTGCTTGGTCAAACTTGCCTTGTTCGAATCAATATTGATTTCCTGTGAGAAGTAAAAAGAAAATTTTAAATAAAATTTGAATTTTTGCAGAGAAACTAAAAGTCTGATGCGGGCGAAGGATCTGATGGCATTTGAGAGCCAAGTTGAAATCTGTAAAAAGGATAATTGCCTCAGCTTTATCATGGCATCGTTCGATAGTCTGACCGTGAATGACGGGATTGAATGTGCATTTATGATACCTGTCCATATAGCGCATTTCAATTTTTCACATAACCCTAGCGAGGAAGTTCCTACGGGAGTCATACTATTCATTCACAAATTTTGCTAAACAATGGTCCAAAAATCACTTCATTAACTGAGTAATTTGTACATCGTTTCTTTTACATTGGCCTAGGCTCTGGAAGATTCTTTATAATAAGATGACATTTTCTGAGATACCCATATAACCTTTCTTCTTGCTTGGCAGGGTCGAACACTTTCAGAGCATACTCGGATTCAGGTAATAATTCCTTTTTTCCCTGTGCTATCATCTTCTCCAACTGGTCCACATTTTCTTTCAGTCCTTGATAGAGGGCAGCTTGTTTCTCTTTCTCCTTCCTTTCTTTAGCACACTCTTTCAAGATGTCGTTGATGAGGAGTGCCTGTTCTTTTAATTCAAGCTTCTTCTTCTTGTTTTCCTGTTTATACTCTTCAACGAGTACCTCTTGGTACTTCATCCTTTCCTGAAGCTTACTATTCTGCCCTTTCATTTCTTTGACCTCAGCTTGGAGAGAGTTTCTTTCTTTTTCCCACTGTACCTCTTGCTCTTCGAACCCTATTCTTTCGGCCCTTACCTCTTCCCTAAGCTTTCTTATCCTCCTCTTAAGTTTCTGCTGTTGGTCCTCCAATTGTGTCATTCGTTCTTGCAGCTGTGAGTTTTCGGTATTTGCCTTTTGTAGCGAGTCAACCAGGCGATTATCAGCTTCCTCTAATAAGGCGTCTTGGCGAGGGTTGTCGTCCTTGAGTTCTACAGTAGAGTGTTCTCGGTCCCTGTCAGTTCTCCATTTAAGATAATCGCCCGAGGCACTTGGACCTTTGGGTGATTTCTCTATCAGAGTGATGCTTTCCCAGGACTTGCGAGCCATTTTCAACCCTTCTTCTTCCTTGAGCTCATGGTAGAAGTGACCTTGGTGGTATTCTTTAATGTTGAACATGGACTGTGTTGAGCCAAACTGCCTCATTACGGTCTTTGAGTGTAACTTGTATGCGGTTATTCCAATTAGGGACACCGTTGAATACCTCTGTACCAATCAAGACAGGTTGGCTTGGCGTCCACGACTTCCTCCAACGATAATCATGGCTATTGAAACTCGAAATCCGTTCCATGCTGTTTTCATTCTTGGGCTGATCGCCAACCGGTCATCTTCTCAATGGGAGGCTGGTCAAGGTACCAAGTCAATCCTTTTGTCTCCTCGGGACACATGTGGTGATAGTCAGGTATAATAGCGAGAGCAACACTTAATGGACCCTTTCCCTGTTATGCGGTAAGTTAGGGTTAACAAGGTTTCGGCAAGGATTGCGTGTCGGGTTGATCCCTTGCCTTTCTCTTGTCCAAAATACCTCTGCCTTGCTAGTGATGATCCCCAATGGCCGGGAGCAGGATCGGACCATAGATTCCCAAGGCGAGTGCTACGGAAGCTTGATCCCATCGTTTCTCTTGGAGGTGATGATCTAACCGCTTCTCAAGGTCGTCCAATACCATCCATACGTGTTCCCTTTGTTGTTTCTCTGGACTTCACTTCTTACGGGAGAACCCAACATATGTGCCAACCGTTTCAGTGCGCCTATGCTCGAGGTGTAAGTAGATCTGTTACGCAAGGAGTATGGGATCCCGGCAATGCACGATATTCTTCCATAGTGGGACCGTGTCAATATCATTGAAAGAGAATACTCCGTGCTTAGGATTCCAAACCGACAACATGGCTTTTAATGCGGGATTTGGACCTTGACTTGCATTAAGGTTGCAATCCTTAGTACTTTTCTTCAAGCGTACCTTGACACGATCGGGAAGCGACCTCCATCTACTAGACGGACCCTTGAGGTTGTTCATTTTGACCTCTATTTTATCCAAATCCGGTGAAGGTAGCGAGCTAGCGAGCGCCTCGAAAGCATCATTTTGGGAGAGTCAGGACTATGAGCGGTCGGACCAAAGTTTAGCATTCTGAACCTTTTCTGCCGACTGACTCGAGGATGCCATGATAAAAATGATGCCTATCCTTCTACAAACTCTTGGTTTGGTAATGCCTGTGAGAAGATTCGTTAGTAAGACAAATTAGGGTAATTTTGAATCATACTGTTGACAGGGTGACACGTACACATTTATCAAAGTAGGAAAATGTGTAGGTGTTTGATGAATTCAAGATTACCCTCACAAAATGAACGAAAGGAAATCAAAAGAGAGCAAGGTAAGAGTAAACATGTCCCTTTTTGTCCTATAATAGGGAGACTCCTGATACCGGGTAAGCGCTACCTATTTGGATTAGTTCTATCTTATGAGGTAGTTTACTACGGCTTTCAACTATCGTGACGGTTTAGCTCAGGATCTAATTTTTCTAATAGCCACAGGTTCCCAAATTGCCCCTACTGTAAACAGTAGAGCCCCATTCTACCCCCATGATATTGTCGGGAAAATTCCACGGGTATCACGGTAAATAGAACGAGTTTCAATTTGAGCAGAAGCCTTCACGGATACTAACGGGGTAAAACCCACGGGTACCGCTACATGACCCCCTCCTACTTTCCTAAAATGGTAAGAAAGCCCGGGTTAGGACCATAGTGGGTGAGGATATTGTGTAAGTGTTCAGTGTGTGAAGGGACACTTTTACCTCTTCCCAATTCAGGGGGATTTTATTTTTCCATTTTTTTCTTTTCCTTTTTCTTTGAAATGAAGAGCACTGTAGGAGATAGAACAGGCAAAACAAACAAAATAGTTAGCAGCAATAATAATTAATGTATAAAACATCGCCGAATGAGCCCATCTAACTATAATTTGATCTAACAAAATTAAATCTACTTTCGGACCACTAAACCGGGGTTGGGTATATAATCCCCAGTGGAGTCGCCAAGCTGTCGCAATGGGATTTTGCGGTTGCCCGGACGATCACTCACCGAAGTGGGAAAGAGTGAGGAGTCGCCACCTTAGTTTTGAGGGAAACTAAAGAAAACCATTTGAGAAGTTAAATTAAAAATGAAACCACTTTAAAACAGAGATTCTAAGTTCGGGGTCCGTAAACGGGTGGGGAAGGTGTTAGGCACCCCACCTCGTCCCTTAATAAGGGTAAGTAGATTTAATTCTGCGTCCTTTACAAATTAGTTAGAAGGGCTTAGGCGGCAATGTTAATCCTTTTGGTAGAAGGAATGTTTGATTTTTCACTAAATTTGGATCACCCAGATACATAAGTAAATGAGACAACCTTAGTGAACGGGTGTGAGAATCGGATAAGAACTCTCCTCCGATCTTTTTTAAGTTGTTCATTAAAATTTTGAGGAGACCAGGATAAGAACCCTCCTCAGGTCTCTTTTAAGTTATTTAAAGTTTGGAGGATGAGAGGATAAGAACTCTCCTCCGATCTCTTTCAGATGTTTATTAAAATTTGAGGTGGAGACCGGATAAGAACTCTCCTCAGATCCTTATTTAATGTTTATTAAAATTTTGAAGGAGACCGGATAAGAATCCTCCTCCGATCTCTTTTAAGTTACTTATTAAAATTTTGAAAGGAGACCGGATAAGAACCCTCCTCCGATCTCCTTTAGAGTTACTCGTTAATGTTTTGAGTTGAGACCGGATAAGAACTCTCTTATCCCTACTTAATGTTTATCAAAATTTTGAAGGGAGACAGGATAAGAACCCTCCTCCGATCTCCTTTAAGAGTTGACTTAAAACTTTTAGGCAAGGATAGGATAAGGACTCTTGAGCCCCTTCTATTTTGATGAGACTCGGACAAAGACTTTTCCGACCTTTAAAAATTTACCCACGACTACGGGTCTTAAGAACCTAAAACTAAAATTCGACCTTCAAAAATGCAGGATAAGGTTTATGGATATCCTGTGGCTGAGCAGGGGAACACTAGACTTGATTCAACGACCTTTTCATGTAGTCATTTTACCAATATCTATTAATGACCGATCCACTCTGTTTCGTTTACTTTGATCTTATTCCATTTCATGACATCTTTGTCGAATTGCTGTTTACGTCGGCCTAATAGTTCGGCTATCTTCCTGACGTGTTATTGAGTCCTCTTTTAAAGGAGACCTCTAAGTTGCGACTACCTACGTTTACCCAACCATTTACATACTACAAAGAGTTAAAAAAAAACTGGTTTTCAGAAATTACGGAGATCAATAAAATGAACCGATCACTAAAAAAAATGATTTGAAAGTGACTTTTTTGGGATTGCTTGTGCAGAAATGGTCTAGATGTAAGAAGAACAAGTAAAGTGCGGGAAATAAGCGAAGGCGCTTAATAAAGCGATAACATGAACTCTTATAACAATATTTTCTCTTGGGTTCTCTTGTACAAAATACCCTTGAAGAAAGTTGCGGATGTATGAAGAACAAAGGAAGTGCAGAAACAAGCGTAACAGATGGTGTGAACTCTTACTGTGAGGAGCCAAATATATTGAAATAAGCGTGAAGTGGTAAGCAGTGATGAAGATGGCGGATTGATCGGCTGAGAGTTGATGTGCTGTCGTGAAACCGAGAGATGCTTTAGCTAAAAGGTAGCGGGTAAGAACCAGTGAAAGGAAGTTGAGCTTGAGCAGCGGAAAGGAAAGCGAGAGATGATGAGAGTATGACGGATAATGAACAAGCTGGAAATGTAGAGTTCCAATATTCAAAATCTTTTCAAGAAAACACTCCTGAAAACTAGTTTCAAAAGTATTTTTAATCACTACAAAGCAATGAGTAACAAAGTGAATGAAGTTTGAGTTCCTCCACGATAATAGCGACCTCTTGCCTATATTTTTTTGTGTCCCCCTTGAGCAGTTTTCATGCGGTATTTATAGGAATCGGGTGCTCCCCATGAAGAGTCAAGATTCATTTTGAGGAGATGGAGGGTCGATTTTGAAGTACATGATCGGATGTTCAGAATTAAAGAGAATCAAAGCGAATGGTGAGATCACTTCTCAAAGTATTTGTCCTTTTCCTCTTTTAATCCGGTCTTGAATCCTCTTGTCAGGAACGATCGAGTGAGAGTGAAAACGCTGGTATTATCATCTTCTCTTTTGATCCAAGGGCTCGGATTCATCCTTACAAGTGAGATCAACGGTGGAGATTGGGATGTCTGGTATGTCATGACATACACCGCACTGTCAACATTGCGGCGATTCTTAGGCGTGCGGTGGAGATCTCGTCGCCACGCTTTAACTACCTCGGCTCTGATTCGGCGGCGTTATTGGAATTTGTCTTATTCTTTTTGTCTTCCGATCCCTCCCCTAGCTCCTATTCCGATCTCTCATGCTGATCTCCTATCTCCCGATCCCTTTTATCCCTTGATCAGTCTGGATTCGGTCCAAGCATTAATTACATCTCGATTTTCGAAGCGTGCGCTTCGTTTTCCGCTCAGCATTAAATGCCCATTTTCCCCTATATATACCCCTGTTGATAGTGGCATTTCCTTCATTCGATTTTTCTCTCTTTCTCCTTGTTTCTTGGTTCTAGGTATTCGGAAAGTTAGGCTACAACTGTGGTTTTGATCCTCTTCCGATGGAATTCCCTTTTCCTCGCCTGAAAATTTACGATCCCGGTGATTGGATGGTCCTACTTGACGATGGTGAGAGAACTGGATTTGACCGATCCGTATTGCGGCCTTCGGTTGTACCGATCTCGAGTTGCTCAACTGAGTTCATTCGGCTTCTCATCACATTGAGTGTTCCGACAGCGATCCTGATCCACATTGGGTGTTCCGACAGCGGATGAAGCATCCGTCGGCAATATCCTTGGGATCGATTATAAACCGATCCTTGGAACACAGGAGTATCCTTGGAATTAGTTATAAAGCGATCCATGGATCTCACGGGAGTATCCTTGGGATCGATTGTAAACCGATCCTTAGATCGACCTCTTGAGATAGGATTTTCACGGTCTCTAGAGATCACAGAAATGATGTGATCCAATGTTAGTGTAATCCGATCTCTAGAGATCGCCCAAATGATGTAGTCTGTCCTTTATTGTAATCCGATCCCTCGAGATCGCCCAAATGATGTAATCCGATCTTTTTGCAAATAAAGACTTTATTTTGCAGTTATCATCTTATTATTTTTGCATTGATTATTTTCCGATCTCTAAGGTGGTTATCCGATCTGGTTCTTTACTTGAATGACACTTGGTGATCCTTTATTCAAAATATTTAACTTATTATGCCGATCTCCAATTAACCGATCTCTGAACATTCAGATATTTGAGAGAAGTGTCAGAACAGCTGTCGAGTCTCACCAATCGATGCGCCGCCTAGAACCTCGCGAGCATTAAATGCTCGGACTAGTATAAATAGGGGAGGGTTAGCCAGTTGTTTTCTCATTTCATTTTCAGTCTCCTGCTCATAGCTTCGAAGTTCTCTCATTTTCTCCGGTTCTCAGCCGATTAGACTGCAGTAAGGGTTTTAATCCTCTTTTTAGTTTAAGTTCTTTGTTTTTCTTGAAAATGGCGGTGCCGAAGGTCAGAGAGCGGCGAGCCCTCCTTCCATTGAGTTCTCTTGGTCATCGTCTGATGAAGAAGAGGCAGTCGGGCCAAGCGCGCAACCTGGACCCCTTAGGGTCTCTGCTCCAGGTCGGGGTCGGGTCGTACCATTAAGGCGTACGCGCCCTTCTTCAAGGAGAGAGACCCTTCCTATTGTCGAGCTTCCATCGGTTCTTCGGAATCCGATCTGCAATCGTTGTTCAAGAATACAACATTTGTCACGATTCATATGGTGATCAAGTGCCATGGCGATCTTCGTGTCGATCATTCTTTTGAAGAGGATGACATGGTCATGGTGTCTGAAGAAAAACGATTAAAGGCGATGCGAGGTTCCCTCTAGCCGATTTCTATAAGGAGGTCCTAAAATTTCACGAATATCCATTGTTCAAATCCACCCCAACTCGTGGCGGATCTTGGTTGCTTTCCGAGGTCTATGCCGAGCTAAGGGAATCGGACCTCTGACTAAAGTGTTCGCCAAGCTGCACCGGCTAACTCAGAAAGGACGATGACCATTTGGTTCTTTCAGCGGCCTAATCAGCTGGGCTCTTTTCCGATCTGCCTCGTCTCTTAAGAACTGGAAGAATCGTTTCTTCATTGTGAGGAGCAAAGATCCGAGCCGCTTTGAGGACTTCCCGCACTGGTGGTACGGGGACCCTTGCTTAGAACCATATTACCCTGAGCGAAGAGGAAAGTTTGATAGTGATGGATCTGAAGAGTGAGGCTGCCACTAAAAGTATTCTTGTTTGGATTCGGTGACTGCCGAGCTGCACCATTGGACTGTTCAGCTGCTCACTGGCCAAGACCGCGAACTTCCGCTCTCTAACCTCGGCATCGGTATTTTCTATATCTCAATTCTCACGACCTTAGTGATCTCACTAACATTTTCTTTGTGCGGTATGGCGGGTGGTGAGGTTCAAGGAAGCGGAAGAAGGAGAGAGAGATCTCGGAAGATAAAGGAGATAAAGCGTTGAACGACTCCAAGCGCCGATCCACGAACACAGGGAGATACAAAGTGATCCTCCCCAACCTTCGGTCCGCCGACCACTGAAGCTACCCGATCTCCTCCTAGATCGGAGGAGCGACCTCCGACTCATGATTGTTCCAAGCGGGGAAGGGGGCCTTCTCAAGCAGGAGGACCTCTTCTCGGGCGCTCAAATCTTGATCGTTGCTTGAGGAATAACCGGTTGTCAAGGAGAACTCGATTTCGCCAAAGTCACGGGTCTACCATCTTCTTTCGGGAGGATCGGGACGGCTATCCCGAGAATGGTCTCGGCGACATATTGACTCGGACCATGAGCTTAAGCGTGGAGTGTGCGGTGAACCGGACCATGATCGGAGAGGATTCGGCGCTGGGTAAGGAGATCGGGAAGAAGAATCGGAGGTGGATTCCCTCCGTTACCAAATCTTATCCGCTCGGGTTTATATATCTCAAGTCGAGTCGGGCAAAGCTCCATGAAGACCGGTTGGCGAGCAGAATCGTGCTTTGGATGAGAGAGACCGTGCTCTTAAGGAAGTCCAGGTGCTTCATGCCAACGAAGCCGCTCAGGTCGCTCAACTTATAGAGGAACTTGAGGCGAAGGATAAGGAGCTTAAGGAGAAAGATAAGGAGCTTAAGGAGAGGGATGAAGAGATGGTGACGGGAATAGCCGAGGCCTATGTGAAGGCTCACAAGGATCTCTTGGCCGCACTCCAGGGCGTTACCTAAGAAGACTTTTCTTGGATGGCCGATGTGGCTCCCGAGGACAATGATGAAGACAGTGAGGATGAAGCCCAGGGTGAGAGGAGAGAGGAGTGATCCAAATGTAGATCAGGCTGGGGGTGATCCCCCAGCAGAATAACTTGTACAAATTATGACATGAAATGAAATGCCTTTTGTTCAATGAATGATTGTGATCGGAAAATTTTAAACCATTATTTGTCTGAGTATTTGATTGTATGAGCACAGCAAAACAAAAACTAAATGTGATTATTAATCTAAGTATGAGAGATCGGAAAGCACTTTGAACATGAGATCGGTAGGGAAGAAATGCTGAACAGAACTTGACCGAAAATTTAACTCGAACACTTAAGATCGGAATCGAACCAAAACTTTAGCTCTTAAACTTTCGGAAAGGAGGTCGGCAATAAAACTGGTAAGAAAAGATCTAGTGCCCGTTCATTTTATTCATCAACAGAGATCAGGAATATTCTTGACAGGTCCGGAAATCCGACATCGGGTTTGAGAGGTCGGTAAAATGATTTTGAGAGATCGGCGAGGTTTTAATGAATGTGAGGACTTAGCATTGATTCAATTCTCTGTGAGGAGAGATCGGAAATGTGACCGCCTATCAAGGAGGGACCGGAAACGTGATTAGCTGTTCAAAGAAAAGATTTTTTATTGATTCTAGGGATCGGCCAAAATATGGTGTCGACAGGGCATTTACCGGGTTCTCAATATGATGTAGAGAAGAATAAGGAAGCTTCAAGGAGGAATAAGCAAGAAGAAATTATGGCAGGAACAGCTGTAGAAGGTTAAAAGGGGCTGTTAGTCTATTAATTAGTTAAAGCTCAGCTAGAGTTAGTTCACTTTAAGATATAGTGATGTGATTCAGGATGTTAATCAGTTGTGAATATGATGAGACTCGCTCTCTTGTCTTTTCCAGATACTTCTCTCTCTGAATTCTCCTTCTTTTCTCATTATCCTTTATTTTCTCAAGAAACCAAAACTAGTTGCAGAATTTCATTGCAACACAATACTAAGAAGAAATCAGTCTTGGAAGTTTCTCTTACTGCTGCTCTACTGATAACTCAGAATAATTCAATACAAACCCACTTAATCTAAAACTTGAACCTTGTACATTACTTGCAATTGGATGTTAATCAATACAGAAATTTGATGAAACTCACCCTCTTATCTTCCCTTCTCTAGATACTTCTTCTCTCTCTGAATTATCCTTCGTTTCTCATTTTCCTTTATTTTTCTCAAGAAACAAACACTAGTTGCAGAATTTCACAGCAACAAAATACTAAGAAGTCAGTCTTGGAAATTGATTAATTCTCTTAATGCTGCTCAATTGATAATTGAGATAAATTCATTGCAAACCCACTTAATCTAAAAATTCAAAATTGTAAGGACCACATAGTTAAAAGTATTCAACTCCATGGACAAGGCTTCGACTTCTAGCTACCATTCTCCCATCACAGAATCACAAAATAGAAAAAAAAAGGAACCCCGCAAATTCTAAATAGCTGATGAAGTTGTGAAGAGGGTTAGTAATTGAAGGCCTAAAAATGACGTCGCCGTCTTGGTTGGGGTTCTGAGAATTCCCTCGGGAGCAGAAAGGTCTAAGAAGATAGTATTTATTAAAGGAAGAAATGAAAAATTGGTTAATCTTGACGTCTAGAGGGTATAAGCGAAGGGAGACGAGCTTGAAGATCCATTTGCATCCAAAGAAAGATTCCAGCGCAGAAAGGCCCACTTGTTTTGATCTCTCGCAGGAATACTCAGGGCTCCACAGCCAATGGATATCGGCAACTCTCTTTTCACAATTTTAGGCAGAGATGCATTAAAAGCCTTTAACAGGCCAAGATTACAACCTAGCAAACGGCCGAGGGCCCAAAAATTGAACACTAGCTACAAGTCCAACCCAGCTTACTCAATATCAGCCCATTACATAGACCCAAACCCATATTTTTTCTTAAAACTCTAACCCAACCTGATAGAGAACTCGAAATGTAGGACCCGTCTTCTTCAAGTACCAGCACTGCTGCCTTGAAATTGTCCTCACCAGGGCATGGAGCCTTTCTCCTTCCGGTGGCAACACAAACCACTTTAAGGTCAAAGGAACCACCTGCAACAAAAGCACACCAAGAACAACAAGGTAGCAAAGAGTTTAAGCGAAAACCAGAAGAGAACAAGCCACGGAGGTGAAGAACCATCCAGACTCGGATCAACACCCACAAATGGAAAAAGAATCAGAGACTTAGGAGAAGGGAGAGCCCAGAAACGGCCTCTCATTCTCTTACAGCCAAAGGGCGGCCGACTCATTCAGCCAGCACTTTCAAACAAGTAAACTAAACGACTGTTTGGCATTGCTGTTGCATTTGATGGTTGCTGTTTTAAAATTGCTGTTTATAAAATTACTATTTTTAAAAAAAAGTAATTTGCCTGTTTAATAATATAATAAAAAATTACTGTTAAACAAATAAGCTGTTTGATATGCGTATGGCTAAAATTACTTTTTAAAATGCTGGTACATGCAAAATGACCAAAATGGATAATAACTATAAGTATACTTTTTCAATTTTATTAACAATCAACCATTTATTTATTCCTATTATTTTTTATAATAATATTTAATTTATATAATAAAATGTATTTAATTTAATTTTTTTGGTAAAATATTAACAAACATCAATAAAATCATTCACTAATATTTACAAAATAATTATAAACTAATACTTTATATATTTGATTGTAATACAATTATTTTCTACATGAATATTTTTTTTAAAGATTCTACATGAATATTTTTAATAACTAAATAATTTTAAATTGATGAAGTATTAATAAACATCTATAACAATTATCAAATATATTTACAAGTTATAATAATTGGCGATTAACAAAATATTTCTCCACGAAGGGTTTTTTTTTTAACAACTGGCTATTATTTTTTATAAGATCTACATATAATTAAATTGATCCAATAAAACAGCACAGAAGTTTCTGCTTTTCATAAGTCACTCACAAGATGCATCATTTTTATTCATTCAACAATTTGATATAGTACTGTAACAAAAGTTGTTAAACCTGAAAAGATGGATAATGGTGCTGATTAGAACAGCTAATAACCAGATTAATGATGCTATAAACGCAAAGACTTGCGAGAACTTCATTTCAACACAAATTCTCTTTGATGAAACAACTAATACATGGTTATAGTGGTTAAAACCTCTAGAACTTTGTACATTCATCAATTTACAGTGGACAACAGCAATTTAGGGAACGAGTAGTTTAGAATTATACTCCATAATGATTATTAAAAAACCACTCATGTTTCACTTTCTCCATTAGACTCTAGAAAGAATGAGACTCAAATCTTCAATAGTTACCACATTTCTCATAATGCAAGATGCCATAAGTTTAAAAAATTAATTCTAAAAAAGCCTAATAGAATCTAAATGATGAAAAGCATAACAATCACAAGAGAAACCGTCTTGATGTAAAAAACAGAGCAAACCAAACTATTTAGGAGTCATTTTCAGTTGATTTGAACTAGGGCAAGTAGGAATTTATAAGGACAACTACAGTTTGTGAACAAGAAACAATAGAAAAACAATAGTAACCTAGTACTTGCGATTGCTACTAAAATTAGGAATTAACCATTAAAACATATTCTGCAGATCCTACTAAAAAGTATTATACCGTAAGAGACTCACCTGAGATGGAAGACTTGTAGTTATCGATTAGGTTTCTGCAAGAGAAGGAGAGATTAAAGCCTAGAGAATGGAGTTGCAAATAAAAACCTACCAAAATTTCAATTCTCAAAAACCCTAGAGCTTCTAAACGATTCAGTGTAGAAGAGAAATGGAAGCGATTAAAATGAACGGTGAAGACATGGTTTGCAGAAGAAGCAAAGTAAATCTGGATTCAATTCGGTTTAGGGTTAGTAAATGTGAGTAAATATAGAAACATCTAAACTGAAAATGGTTTTAAATTTCCAGTGTAGAAGAAGAAAATTTAATGTTAGATTCAATTCAGTTTATGAATTGAGAGAGTGGATGTGAGAGAGACGACGGAGAGGAGAAAGCGAAAGGGCATGTTCAGAAAAATGGAATGCTTTTATACGGGCATGATGGTAAATATAATAACATCTAAGGGTTATTTTTGTCTATAAAAAAAATTAAAATCTGCTGGCCCGCTTTTTTTCATACCTGCTTTTCTAGAAAAGCACCACATTTGCTGCTTTTCCAAAACCAGAGTTTAAAATGATTCCTATTATTTCCTTAAAAGGCACATCAAATAAAATTTATGTATAATTGTGTGAATATTTTTTAAAATTTTTTTTATTATAATTAATTTTTTTAAATTAATAAAATAAAGAAAAATAATTAAAAAAAATTCCTTCGGTTGATGTTCCCGCTCCTTTTGGCGTGGTCTCAAGGAAGTGGTCGAGCTCATTGTCCTTGGTAAGGGCGGGTTTTGCGTTTTATGCTTGTTTATTGTTTACAGTGATCCACATTCAGATGCAATGGCGAATAACTTTAGCTGCTAACAGTGGAGTTGATAACCATGAGTTAGTAGAGACAAACATGGTATAGTAATATTATTTAATTTCGATTCTGAATATTTGAATAAGACTAATATTATTAATTAAAATTTATTATTGATTTCTGTTCATATTTTATATGACACTTGATCGAAGGATTCATCCGGACCGGTTTTTGGATCAAAATTAGTGGTTTAGGAAATCGAAATTAGACAACAAGATCTCTTTATTTTACATTGAAGTTAATAGAAGTTAATAGAAGATAAAATTTTTAATTGCATAAAATAAGAAAATGATAGTTTAACTGTTTCACTATTAAAATTGTTGTGGTTGTAATAAAAAGAAAAATAAACATTTCCAAATTCATAAATTTTTAGTTTTATTTATTGATTAATGCAATTTTAAAATATTTTTATTTTTTTCCATATTTTTATACTAAGGCATGGATGTCAAAATATGTAATATAATTAACTATATTACCATTATTAAATAAAAGATAGGACTATTATATATTTAATTTATATAAAAATTAATTTAATAACCTTTTAATCAAATATTTATATTTAGCTTCATATATTTATTATACATGTTTTAATTAATTTTATATAAATTTTGATATAAATATTTAATTTTATTAAATTTAATTTATATAAAATTAATTTAATATGAAATATATTTTTAAATAAAATTAATGTATATCCATACAAAATAGGATAATTAATTAGATATTGAGAAAATAACAAATGATTATAATGATTAAATAGATTGATTAACAAAAAAAAAAGAGAAGAAAATGAAAGGAGAAATAAGATAAGAATCACACGTGATTACTCAATTTTATAAATATTTTTATAAAAATTATTAAATTTTAATTTTTTATAAAATTTATTAAAATTTAATTTAATTTTATAAAAATTACTATAAATAAAAATTAAAAGTTTTTTTATTATCTTACTGATTTATTAATTATTTTATAAATAAAATTAAGATTTAAATAGGTAATTTAATTTATAAAATAATTAATAAATTAATTTAAAATTTTTTTAATTTTTATTATTATAATTTTTATAAAATTAAATTAAAATATTATAAATTTTATGAAAAATTAAGGTTGAATAACTTTTACAAAACACATCACGTATGGTAATTATCTAAAGAAATGTATGCCTTTTCTTGGATTTTTTTTTGTTAAAAAAAATAATAAACACACGCACACTAAATTTAATGATAAGAATAAATCATTATTAAAATTATAATAATTTTAATAAAATTTTTATTCTTATATAAACTCAATATACATGCACTTTCATAAATAACGTGCGACATCAAAAAGTCGATTTATAAAGCTAATAAAACACTCATACATATTGTCCTCATACAATATATATATATATATATATATATATATATATTATTAAAGAGATAAAAAATATATACACACACTAAATTTAATAAAAAGTATCAATTATTATTAAAATTATAATAATTTTGATAAATCTTTTATTTTCACAAAATTTTAATATATAAATTTTTATAAATGATGTGAAACACCGAAGGGGCCTTTCTTGTATTGACTTTATGCTCATGCAGTTTGTGCATATTGCTAGTAGCTCGAAGCCTGTGATTTGACACAACCTACCCAAACCTGTTCTGCTGTGCACAAATTTTCCTACGTCGACATCCATGTTTCATCATGGTCGGTTAGCAGGCAGGCCTCATCCCTCTTTTTCCCAGTGGAGATCAGCGCACCACATGTCAATTGATCTCTCTAAATTTGGTAAAAGTTTTAGTCCTCTACTCGCCACGGGATACGATTGATCAACATTCAGCCGTTGGATCTAGAAGCGTTGAGGATTAATTGGTGGCCACTAATCTTCACACCATGTATTATTAGTGGAGTACAAGCACTCACACTAACCTTTTGCAAATCTTTCACGGGCCCCACTCTCATTTCCACTTGGCGATTTGCCGCTCCAATTTCTAAAAGATCGGTGCCGCTGTCAAACGAAGAAGATTATTTAATTTACTTAAT